>NC_064854.1:39014553-39314553 GCF_024139225.1 Suncus etruscus
CTTTCTTTCTTCCTTCCTTCCTTCCTTCCTTCCTTCCTTCCTTCCTTTCTTTCTTCCTTCCTTCCTTTCTCTCTCTCTTTCTTTCCTTCCTTCCTTCCTTTCTTCTGTCTTTCTTTTTCCTTCCTTTCTTCCTTCCTTTTTTTCTTTCTTCTTTCTTCCTTCTTTCTTTTATTCATTTCTTTCTTCTTTGCCATACCTGGCAGTGCTCAGGGATCATTCAAGAATCACTTCTAGCTGGAATTGTAAGACCATTTGTGATGCTAAGAATTAAACATGGGTCAGCAAGTGCACGAATTGCTGTTCTATTGCTCTAGCCAACCCTGTGTTTATTCTTGCTCTATTCCAGTCCACTGTCTACTGGAATCTTTCACACAAAGAATTCTGTTTTATCAATCATTTTCTTAAAACCCTCTAGTAACAATTTCTTGCTTTTGCGTTTAAAAGCATCATACTATAGATCCAACATAATCTGTCTAGTCCTTACTAGCCTCTGTTGCCTCTTTTCTCACCTTCATCTGCAATCTATTTACATGGCTACATACTTTTGTTTTCAGTTTACTCTGGTTTTTATCTTTCATGCATTACATTTTCCTTCAGCCTTCAGCAATTTTTCACATGCTGCCTTATGAGTTTGAAATGTTTTTCTTTCTCAGGTTCAGCCAGTTAAATCCTCTGATATTCAAAAACATATAATGCTTTATGTTACCGTATTACATAAAAATGTATCCTATTCATTGTTTAAAATTGTCTCCAGCACTGTAATATATTTTTTCAGTCAAGAACAATGAGGGTTCATTGTTCATTGTTGTTTCCTAGACACTAGCACAGTGTTTTGCTAAGTAAATAAATAAAATACGAATTTATATACTCTTTTGGGGCAATATCACAGATCAAACAGAAGGGCTCATGATAGGTACAATGTAAAATATGTACCCTAATACTGAGTTACATCCTTGGTTCTTGCTCAATAAATGTTAATTGAATAAATGACCTAAATATTTTAGCAATAATTTGATTAATATATGACACTCAAATGTATGTTGATTTGTTAACATTTGGAGAAACTGTACTTTATAATCAGTACTTTATAAAATATTTCTCATATGTTAAGGTACAGAAACTTAAAGAAAGCTGATTATTTAGCTTTGATAGTGAAGGAAATTCAATTAGTTACTGAATTAATAGCAAGGCTTCTGTGATACTAACTTTAAGGGTCTCCCTGCTTATACTACATTGGTGCTTTCTTAAATGTTAGTAAAATGTGTGGCCAAAAACATATCAAGCTGTTCTGAGAGAGAAACTACTGCTGGATCAAAACCAGCTGAGATTGAATTTTGTGGTGTGAAAAATAAGGTTTATTGGAAGATATTCTCTAGCATCCATGGAAACAGAGGATTAGGCTAAACCATAGATTGAGTTGAAAATAGAGTTAGTTACTCGCTTCCTGAAATGTTGGTGAGAAAGCTGAGCCATAGAAATCTTGAGCCACTCTAGCTATAAGTGTTGTTCAGTGTTTACTACTGAGGTTATAAGGTTATATGAGCTGGTCTTTGCTCTCAAGAAACTTGCAATGATTTAAGAAAATCACATAAGAACATACTTATAAATACAAATTATATTGTATTTCACATGCCTGATGGGTTACAAAGGCCCACATAATGTTGATGTTTTAAAATACTAGCAGGATTTGGGTGGGTAATAGGAAAAATATGGAGAGGTGAAAGCAGAGATTCATTCATTGAATTTTTTTTGTGGGGAGGGGAAGGTAAGTAAGTCTTGATCTAGGAATTTAGGATGCATCAATGAACAAAACAAAAAAGCTGTTTCCCTTTTTTTTTTAATGATAGATGGGGATGGGGAAGCAGAAGTTATTCTAAGGATGGTGAGCAGATAATATCATTAAAATGGTATTATCCAATATGGCAACCACTAGGCGCATGGTTATTTAAATTTAAATCTATTAAAATAAAGTAATCTAAAAAATATTCAGTTCCTCAATCAAACAAGTGTTACAAGTGTTAATAACCATCTATGCTAGAAGGTATGGCAAAGAGTGGATCTGGCCATTTCATCATCACAGAAAGTTTTGTTGTACCACACAGTCCTTAAAGGAAAGAATTAGGTTGGATAGTGTGTTAAGGTGAATAACTTACTTTCACATGGTGTTAAATACACAGGATCTAGAGATATAATTCTGGGGAAAAAATGAGCCTCAGTTTTTGAGCCTAAATATAAGGATTAAATATTATGTTTGGATAGATGTGTGTGCAGGGACTAGGGACGTCATACTAAGACTAAATGTGATACTAAATGCCTTTCAGGGTCTTGCGCTCTGAGTATACATCAGCATATTATTTACATATACATCTGTATATCAATTATCTGGCAGATAATTGTCCTTCGCTTATTGCAGTTTTTAAAAATGAGAAGGTTGAACTAAAATCAGGTTTGGGCAGAATGTCCTGTTCACTTTGAGCCAGTTATTAGCTGTGCCTCATTAGAATCAGATTGAGAAGGCAGCTATGCAACCTGGCATGTGTCCAATAAAAAGATAAAAATCATTTATTTTTTTATATACTGATTCATGTAAGAATTGATGCCATTGACTTGGTGAACACAGCAATGACCTCTGCTCATGAAACTTCTGATGGGGGTACTTTCTAGTTCTTTTAAAAGTAGCACATATAGAACCCTTGAAGTCATGATGGATTCAATTGACCCCCTTAATTCTATGAGGAGTGACAGAGCTAGAATAACTGTGTGGCAAGTCAACAGGCACTGAGTAAAGAACCAGAGAGGCAACTATACTGTAAGATGCCTCCCTCCCACACAGAATTTGGGCTTTTATCCTAAAGTTCAGGAATTCCAAATTATGATTGGGGGCGTGATGAGAAAAAGTGCATTTTGATGAAAATCCAATTAAAAGAACAATTAATTGGGCACTTACTACTCACAAAGCACTATGCTTGATGATTTTAAGGAGACAAGGATGAATCAAATAGGCTCTGTGCCCTGCAGAAATTCGTAAATAAGGAGTGGGGGTTGATGTGATAGAAGCAAGTAAACAACAAAGGGATGAGTCTATGCTTCCAGAGGAAGATTAGATTGAGACTAATGCAGATAACCTGGAGGAAATATTTGGGTTATGTGTGACTGGCTAGTGACAGGGAAACCTGATAAGAGGCAGACCATGGGAAGCTCTTAGAGACCCCCACCTCACCTCATCTTTAATATACTTTGCTTCCCAAAATGAAATTGAAAAACTTTGGTAAATTATAACTTTCATTAGTTAATCATATTTAAATAAGACAGCTGTATTTTTGTGCTTCATGCTTAGCCAAATCCTATTTAATTAACCTACTTAGACTTGTTGATTGAGGTTAATTAGACCCTAGGATTGATGTTAATTGCCATTGTAAACTGCCAATGTTATAGGCAGTACATTTTGAATTTGGTAGAAAAATATGAATTGAGGTAGAGGTATGTTTTACTTAGCTTGCTTCTTTTTGGTCTCATACTCATCTGTCCTTAGACAAAAAAGGTATTCCATTATTCCCGATTGTGTTTTACTGGTTTTTTGTTGTGAGTGGTGAATGGATGAGTTATAGAAATTAAAGAAGTTATTTCCACTTAGTGATTCGGAAGTTATGTAAGAAGTCTTTTTCTCTTCCTTTTTCTTTCTTCTGATTTTTTTTAGTACAGTAGACAGACTAACAGGCACACAGACACAAAATTTTAGAAATGCACAAACGTATGTATATATGCACATGGATATTCTCAACAAATATATGCACACACATCATAGCCATTCTTTCCATATCTTCAAACCTATATGGATTTTTTTTCAGGGAGCTGCATGAATTTTTACCCTGGGGAAGTAAAGAAAAGTCTATTGGAAAACTGATAGCACTTTTACAGAGCAGCACAGAAATACTGTGATGAGATGTTGGAGTTTGTAAAGATGGTGGTGATGCTGGAGTGCTCACTGGATATTTGACACTTCTTTCTGTACTGTTGGGGTGTTTCACCTTCTTTTTCTCCTTCATCTCTCAAACTGACAATGAGAGCCTCTAGAAGGGTTCCGCCCATTTTCGCATATTAGACTTTACATCAGTTTATTAACTATAACCTCCGTTCAGGTTCATTTACTCTCCCCCTGGTGCTTTCGTGGTGTTTGGAAGACTTCTTCTCAGTCCTGGGTGATAAAATCAGACCTCTGCATCTAGAGATATCAGTATCTGCACAGGCCTAGGAGTGGAACTTATGATGAAGTTCTGTTCCCTCAGTGTCATTTTAATCTGTCTTCTGTGGTTGGTGGTCTTGGTCTTTGTGCTGATCCTAGGATGGAACCTAGGATAGCGTCTTTCGTTGTGTTTCCAGAAGACCTATTCAGTTGCAATTGTCTTAGCCAGACCTTTGGACCTGGATATCATGGTTGTTGTGCAGGTCGTTGCTCAAACCCTAGACAAGGGCTTTTTTGTTGGTCCCAGGATACATACAGTCCGGTCATGGTTCTAGCAGCCAGTCACCTGCAAATCGAGATCTTGGCTTTTGGACAGATCAACAGATCAAAGGGTGACAAGTCTTCTGATTTTGTCTTATCGTTAGCTGGTGAGGTAGGATAACTTGCTCTTAGGTCAAGTTGTTCCTATTTTCCTCGTTGTCAAGATATCATATTAGAACTGGCACTTGTTGGTGTCCCAGCAGTATTAAGGATGTCCCGGATGGGATTTGTTTTCTGTAGCTATTGTGAAGAACTGTGTCGTTTCTAAGTCTGGGATCCAACAACCTGGATCAGATTTTAGTTCCTTTTAATGTCATCATTGAGCTGAACAAATGGATAGACATATGGATAACCAAAACAGCAACTGAAAGGGCAGGGAAATCGTCACCTCTTCTTTCTCCTATAACGTGGATTTGAACTTTCAAAGGAACATCACAGTGTAAATTCTAGAAATGAAATAAAAAAAAGAGCAACACAAACTTTCAAACACAGAGCAAGAAAGGAATGATGCTTTTGCATGTATATATGTTAGTTAAATTTTTCTCTTATTTTTATTTGCTCAAGTAGTGTTTTCTATGGCAATATCACCCAAATGCTATTGAATAACAATTTTATCTTATGAAAAGATACTATTTTAAAAATATGCAGAGGCTTTATTTGAAGCCTAAAATTTGGAGTAATAACAAAAAGGGATATTTATTGACACATAAAGGATTAAAGTGATATTATTACAAAGAAAATGCACTTAATTTCTCTTTGAATAAAAATGCTGTTTTGGGCAAGCCAAGACATTTTCTGGTTTTCTAAAATGTTACCATCATCACAGGCCATGTTGCTGATAATCCAGGCAGTCACTCAATTTTCCAGTATGGCAGAGCTAGATTAAGTGTTATTGATTTATTTATCAGGGTAAGCTTGCCCAATAGGGTTCAAATATTTGTTCTCAAATAGTCTACCTTCCATTAATTATAGTAGCCATTAAAAGGGTTGCTGAGAGGAAAACTCACCTCTCAGATGATAGATATCTGCAGCTTGTCTCAAAAAAGTGCTTGTACAAACATCAGAGGTTTGGGGACCCCAATTTTATCCTTTTGTTAATAGTCTGAAATTCTCTCTAAATAACCTGATAATTTTGAAAAGCACATACATTCATGAATGTATCACTATCACTATAATATATATATATATATATTGTAGATGAATCCATTCTAAGAATTTCCTCTCATGCTTGATTATAATTATTGGTCTAAAAGCTCTAAATTATAAGATATACCCAGTAAGAAATTTTGAGGTATATAATAAAATATTGTTAATTATAAGGCTGTTTCTTCTACACAATAACTCTAGGACTATTCCATTTTTTTAGAACTGAAACTTTTTATTTTTTGGTGTATCTGATTCCATCCACCCCATCATGAGCTTCTGATATTTACCATGGAAACCAAATGATGTTTCTGTGAGTTTGACTATTTTAGTTCAAGTCATGCAAAGAAGCACCATGTAGTGCTTGAGATATATGCTTGACCTGAGATATTTGTCTGGCTCACTTCATTTAACTTCCTGTTCTCCAAATTTATCCACTCTATTGTGCATGGCAAGATTTCTTTCCTTTTTGAAATACTGAATAATGTCCAACTGGGTGCTTAGAGCACATTTTATTTATCCATTTGTCAATTGATGGGCATAAGTTGAACATTGTTTTGATTAAAGTGAATATATAGTATAAAAACTTCTAAAGCATGGGGCCGGAGCGATGGTGCAGTGGTAGGAAGTTTGCCTTTCACACAGTTGATCCAGGATGGACATCGGTTTGATCCCTGGCATCTCATATGGTCCCCCAAGCCAGGAGTGATTTTTGACCGTATAGCCAGGAGTAACCCCTGAGCAACATGGGTGTGGCCCCCCCAAAAACCCAAAATACGCTTCTAAAACAAAATAGAATATTATATTCAATTTCATTGTATTAACTACCATTTTACTTTGACTTCTCTTTTCTGGAAAGTTTTCTCTTTTTATTTGATAGTAAAAAGTTCTTTTACTTCTTAATTACTATGAGGGGATTTAGATTGCGATTTACACTATATTTGGACAAAATTAGATACTTTAAAGTTCAATAAGGAAATGAGCTTTAATCTGCTTCAGAAAGTCTAGCCTAAAATTTTTTATTTAATTTCTAAAAAGGTTTAAATTTATAATATTTTAAATTAAAAGTATTGTCATGGTTAAATGCATATTTTTCCTAGCTAGATAGTCCTTACCTTAATATAATTTACTAATGTAAATGTGTTAGTGATAATATCAACTTAAAATATTTCAAATATACTCCATAAAAATCATTCTAATTATTTTATTTTATTTTATTTTTGGTTTTTGGGCCACACCCAGTGACACTCAGGTGTTACTCCTGGCTATGTGCTCAGAAATTGCTCCTGGCTTGGAGGACCATATGGGATACTGAGAGAGCGAAAAACAGTCCATCCTAGGCATGCAAGGTAAATGCCTTACCCCTTGCACCACCGCTCTGGCCCCTTCTCTTATTTTTTAAATGGACAACATAGATATTGATGTACAGACAATGGGCAAAATACTAATTTATTTTATTTTATTTCTTTTATTTTTTGGGTCATACCCAGTGGCACTCAGGGATTACTCCTGGATTTGCTCTCAGAAATCACTCCTGGCAGGCTCTGGGGACTATATAGGTAGGTAGGATGCTGGGAATCGAACCCGGTTGGCGATGCAAGACACATACCCTACACGCTGTTGCTATCACTCAGTTCTATTTTATATTATTTAATATTAAAAAAACTTAAGCCAGGTTTTTGTTCCTATTGTCTTCCTTGCAAAATTGCTTCTTACAAAGAGGTGTGTTTTCATATTTATTCCATAAACATTTTTAATATCACATTAGTTGTGAAGTTCTGGGCTTTCAGAAGAAAAGGATTTTGATCTTAGGAAGCTTAGAGGTCACAGCAAAGAATAGACTGATTAGGACGCACTCCATTGGCAACAGGACAGATTCTCCAGTTATGCCTGGGGTGAAAAACTTTTGGTAGATGTTTTTTACAGAACTGAAACTGGAGTAATGAACAGGAATTAAGAAGTCAAGTCTAAGAGTTACAGAAGATATTAATCATTATTAAAGATTATCTGAGGTTGTTAGACATTTTTAGTCCGAATAATATATTCTTGATGCATTCACATTTTTATACTGTTGTATGGTAAAGGATTGTAATTAGTAAAAGTAATATATTTTTCATTTACATTTCACCTCATTTTAAATAGGATGATTATGATGGTGATAATGATGATCATGGGGTAAATTTATATGCACTAGGAATACTTTAATGAAAACTGAACTCCAACAAGTAAGAAAGGAAATTTAAAGTAAAATTATAAACTGAATTTTATTATTCAATGCTTACTAAACCTATAACACTCAATCCATAATTTTTTATAGTTTTATGATCCTGATAAAATAAAATAGCAACTTATTAGGAGACACATACTTTTCTTTGGTCATAATTCTAAAAGTTATGTATTGTTTGGATCACTATTTAAGAGATCCACAAAACAATTTCTTTCTGAAATGTCATGTGTTTTCACGGGCTTTCAGCAACATGGAGAGAAGATTTTAAGCCTGGATTCTTTGGCAAGTGCCTGGAGGGCAGAGTCTTTGCTGCCGGTTGAAGGGATATCCTAATTCATCAGACATTAGATGCACAGGTGATAAAACTGACTTTTTTATAATAGGGTAGAGTGGTGAAGGGGGGAATACCAAGAAATCTTAGCTAAATATTTCTTTGCTTGGAAAGTAATTCTCAGTCTGGAATTTGGCAGGGTTTTTTAGGTTTGATTCAAATCACACTGTTTCTTGCACTATATTGTGAAAGAGATAATTGGGATATGAAATATCAAGAGGAGAGGAACTGCATTGAGTAGCTTGATGATGGAACACCTTTGGAACCATAGATTTTAATTTTACCTTTTGCCTTGTATAATGGCAACACTGTCTAATATCACTATCAAGCTAAACTACTTTTTTAAGATGCAGTTATTTAGTATTTTTAATTTGAACAATGAGGATTACATGTCCTAAAAATGATTTTGATTTCAATGGTATTTTTGATACCAGGTACAATTCTTTTCTTGACACTAGTAAAATCACGTCTTTAATTTAACTTAATACTGCAACAAATTATCTAGAAATGAAGAAAGGTGGTTATAAAAAATGTAATCTTAGACCATTTGGGTTTAAAATCAGATCTCTGAGAAAATTACTTTTGCTTTCTCAAATTATTAATAATAAATTTGAGAGGACCTTAGTAGTTGATAATCTGTCCCAAACCATACAATTTGACTCTTAGTGATTTCTTTTTATAATTCAATTTAATTTCATCACTGTGATTTATACCGTTATTCATAGTTGAGTTGGACACATTCAATGCTCCAGCACCAATTCCACCACCAAATGTCAACTTCTCCCCACCAATGTTTCCAGGTTCTCTCCCCTACTCCCTACCTCCAGGCTGCCATCTTGATTGTTCAGTTGTCAAAGTTTGGGTCTCATGATCTCACGACTTGGTGGTTTGGAAATTTAGCTTTATCATTCCTTAACACCGCCGATGTATCCGAATTACCTGGACCTCTCCCCTGCTCAGTAGCTTCTCATTTGTCTCTTCTACTTTCTTCCACTTGATTTATTTTCTTCTGTTTCCTGAATTCTGAAGGTTGAGCTAGGCACCCCCTTAAACATATAGCATTTCCTCATCCCGTTATTCTGAATATAATATACAAGTAATAATTCTTTGTTTATCCTTCTTCAAATGGCTAACTTCACTTAAATGATATCTTTCAATTTTATTCATGTTGTAGTGAATTTTATGAATTCATCATTCCTTACAGCTGTATAACATTTGATTCTTTCTTTCTATCTAATCTATCTATCTATCTATCTATCTATCTATCTATCTATCTATCTATCTATCTATCTATCTATCTATCTATCTATCTATCATCTATCTATCTATACACTACATCTTTAATATAGACTTACATGTTATTGGACATTGAGGCTAATTGTAACCATTAGCTGTTTACTGTGTGCTAAAATGAATAGCAGTGTGCATATGTCCTTTTGAATGAATTTTTTGACTGCCAGATGATTTTTATGAAATTAAAAGAGTAAAAATAGCTCACTTAAACAATGCCTAACTTCGTGTGTGATTGTGTGGTAATAGTGACAGGAAATAAAAAGAGGACATGCTGGATATTCATGGAACATTGTGCTTGTGTATCTTATGTACAAGATGAAAATATCACTCTAACAAACTTCTATTACTGGGTCTTTCATATACCTTAGTGCTTTTGATTTTTCAGAATTACTAGGGAGTAGAGAGGAGAATAGGATTTCCCTTCAATTTGATATGTTAAAATTGAGAATTTAAGTGATATAATTATGAAAACAGGAGGAATGAGCAGCAAATTTAGAATTTGAACTTGGGTCTTTTGATTTCAAATCTAGTGTTCTTTCTACTACATCTAAACTGCTATTTATTTAAAAGAAAGATGATACAGTGTGAATGAACTGAAAAGTAAATTAGTACACATCAGATATCTAAATGTTCAATATAAATAATTGTGCATATTCGAGAAGTAGTACAAGTTCAAATGGAACAAAATGAGGATTGTAATAGGTTTTATATATAACTGAGTAGAATAAGAGAAACAATGAAAAACTTTTGAGAACAATTCAAAACTTGTGCTTAGTTACAGCATGGTACCCCATGAAGTGATCTCAGCAACGTGTGGTTAGGGATGTAGTGATCATAAAAGACATGGATATAAGTCTTTTTTGGTGACTTTATAGTTTAGTTTCTCTTGCCCTCCATTCCAACAAGCCTGGGAATTAAAAAATTTTTTTTAATTTTGTTTATTTTTTGGTTTTGGGGCCACACCCAGTGACACTCGGAGTTTACTCCTGGCTATGTGCTCAGAAATTGCTCCTGGCTTGGGGGACCATATGGGATACTGGAGGTTTGAACTCAGATCTGTCCTGGGTCAGCCTCAAGCAAGGCAAACACCCTACCGCTGTGCTATCATTCCGGCCCCAATCTGGGGATTTTTTTTCTTATATTCCACAAATTTTATCTTTTTCTTTTTTATTTAAGCACCATGATTACAAACATGATTATAGTTGGGTTACAGTCACAAACAGAACATCCCCCTTCACTAGTTGTAACATTTCCCCCCCATGCCCCCTTCCCATCCCCTGCCTGTATTTGAGACAGGCATTTTACTACAGTTATTTGTTTTTAAGTTCAGTAAACTGTTCTTTTTTATTCTTAAAGGATAAGTGTTAAAAAGAAAAAAAAACAATAGTAAAGGTGTGACAGTGGCAATCGCCGTTGTTTGCATAGGTCCAGAAAAATATGGGGAAAAGGGGAACTTAATTTTTTGATAACTCAAATCCTTGGCTTGATTACAAGAAGGCCTCACCCCAGAAGTTTATTGGCATAAGACCGACTCTGGGCTCCAGGCATACCACTCTGTCCAACCCGAGTCATTCTCCGTGGTCCCAGTGAAATTTTTCACATGTTAGCTGTTGTTGGTATCAGGTTCCTATATTTAAAGATTCTGGATTCTATGCATTTCTTTCATCAAAGTCAGGCAAATGTGGAGCATCCTCTAGTTTCAGCACACCATTAGATACCCAGGTTGTTGCTGAGTCGTCTGGGTGTTGAGAGCACTCTTTGGAGTAAGTCAATGCCAGAGCAGTGGTAGGTCTTCCCTGGTAATGTTATAGACAATTGTGGTTGTTTCCATAGATGGTATCCATTGTTCAGGGGTATATGGGCAATGCCCATTCTTCTGAGGCCTAAGCCAAATCATTATGCCAATGTTCAGGGTATAAGGCATAACTGCATTACCAAATTTGTGTTCCCGTATCTGTTAGATAAGAACTTGTTTGCATATGTATTATTTTTACATTTTAATGTGCCTATGCAAAAGAGAAACAATGCCACAAGATACTGTTGGTGCATCTGGGGGCCGACACATCAAATCCAACATTCTCCGTAACTTGTTTCAAACATGAATTCTATACAGAGATACTCTTCTGCCAGTATTGCTTATAAAACAGATCTCAAAGGGGAAAAAGCAAACAAACAATCAAATAAAAAACCAGTGGGTGAAATTGTCACTATATAAGAGGATATTCAAAAAAGGGTTATAGATGTTAAGGGAATACATCTGAGATATACAAAGGAGATACATGTGTCCCTTTTATGTTTTAGAAATAGTTAGGCGGAGGGTCTTGTTTCCTAGACACCACTTTGGTCTGTGATTTGACCATCTGGAATCTGTAAACAACTCACAGCATCTCATATCAGGAAATGTCTTTGGGGGCTTCTTGGAAACTGATTATGGTAGCAAGCCCAGGTACTCAGTGAAGGGAGTTGGAAGATAGGAGTCCATTAATAATAGATTGATAGCAACAGAGTTTTGGTTTCTTCTCAGGAGTAGAGTATATTTTTTCATATTGGGAGCTGGCTAGCAGTTAACTTGAGAGAGGATAATAATCTGTTTAATAAAGAGCAAAGAGCGCATGGAGCCATGTCGTCCCCTTGTTGCCTTCTGAAGGTTCCGACTTCTCGAGAGGCATTTGCTTCCTAATTGCTGGAAGCTGGAAGTTCACCAGTCCCCTTCCCACCCCCTGCAGGAAAGGGGAAGCCTGGAGTCTCTTTTAAACTGCTTCTCCCTGGAACCCTGAGCAAGTGGCCAGGGGTAATCCTGGGGACCAGGAGGAAGGAGAAATAAGGATATGGGGGCAGCCGAGGCTGCATCTTCCCCTAAGCTTGGCCAAAAAGCCTACTGCATGGAGCCATGTAGTCCCTGTGTTGCCTACTGAAGCTTCCGACTCCCCCCAAACATTATTGTGAAAGATATGCAATCCATCTTGGCCAAAAATCACTAGTACAAAAAAATGGTTAAATGTGGGGTAATAGGAGGTGGGAGTGAGGGAGTAAAGGAATAAAATGAGCTTCTGGGCGGCGTTCTGAATCTGACAAACAGATTAAACCCAATGATATCCAAATATTTGTCTATACCTTCAGCGTGGGGGCACTAGTCAGTCCCCGCATGGTTTCACAATGGACAGGGTTAGTAAGGAAATTTGCCTGTGACTTCCTGAAGCCAGAACCTCTTGTGCTGCCATTTCCCATGCTGGCAAAAACTCCCGGCTCCCAGGAAGGAAAGAGATCCTTCAAAAGCTGGAAGGCCTGAAGTTCAAAGTCCTTACCCAAACCCTCCCTCTGGAGACGGGTGGGAAATGGGGAAAGCCTGGGGTAACCTTTAAGCTCCTCTTGGTTGGAACCCATCTCACTGACTCGCCAGGCATGTGGCCCAGGGGAAGCCCTGGAGTTCCGGAGGAAGGAGGTGGAAGGGTGCTAAGGTGACCCAAGCCCTGTACCTCTCCTAGGCCTGGTTAAAAAGGCCTTTGGCATGGTGAAGGCCTGCCAAACCCCATGCTGGCAAAAACTCCTGGCTCCCAAGGCCTGGGAATTTTTAATATGATCATTGAACTTCAACAACCTGCAAAGCATGTCCAAAAGACAAAGTATGTTCTGTTCCTAAAGACATGTTGAGACATCCCTGTGTGAATTGTGATGAGCTGACAAAACAAAATCTCCACCTGCTTACCAGAGGCTCCTCCTTTCTTTTTCAGATTACAGTTGTATATCATTTGTGTTCTCAACTGTGTCAAAAGACCCAGGAGCCTTTCATTTTTCTACCTCATTGTTGATTCACTCTAAGTATTACTGGAGGACTTTCTCCCCACTCCTTCCTGCTTGCCCTCCCTTTCCCTGCTAAGAAGAGCTGTCACTATTTCAATATCTACCAGCAACAGATCATTTTATACTTTAATCCATAAATAAACATTGCATCCTTTGATCTTCATTAAATTTGGATGTGTTTTCATTTTGAAACAATCTGGCATCCCTATCATTTAGACATAGAAAACTATAAAACTAGCAATTAATTTTGTTTTTTAGGAGTACTGGTGGTCTTGGAATGGTAAGTTTTTGCCAAGAAAAACAAATGAAAACCTCAAACATGTAGACATAACACCCTAAGTAAGAAAATGACAAAGTATTATGCTTAGTAGTTAAAGGAGATTTTATTCAACTTGTTCCTGATGGTAAACATCAAAATTCCCAGCTTGTTTAAAGAATCTTAAAGATAAAAATTCAAGTTCCTCTGTCATTTATTTGAAGAAAAATTTTCTGATAAAAATTAATTAGTTACACCATGGTTATGAAAGTATAGATAATATATAAAATATGTAATCTTTCTATTAACTGTAACTTATCTTAGGCTATTAGATACAAATCACTGTATCTCTGATCCTAAAATTTTCCCTTTAGAGACTATGTAAAGCAGTGACGGAAGAAGGCACATAACCCAAACAATAATCTAAAAATTTTAATAAATAGTCTTAGACACTGTGAGAAGCCCAGGGCTGGGTCATAGAAGTTATTGTAGCTTCATTTTGGAGGAGTGAGCCTACTGCTGAGAGAATACTTGATCAGCTTTCCTGAGTGGCCTATGCAGGAGGCATTCAGGTCCTGCCAACAGCCTAGTGATAAGTAGCTTTTCAGCCAGGTGAGTGAGCCATAAGCATTATTAGAATTTGCAGATCCCAAGATCTCCATTGATACCTGCTGAAACTTCAGAGTCTGAATTGGAGCCAGAATTATCCCTGTTCTTGAATTCCTGAGCCCTCAGAAACTGTGAAAGGCAATTAATGATTATTTTTGTTTTAGACAAGTAAATAAGGATTTATTGTCAATGTTGGATACCTCATACACTAATCACTAGCATGTTCCAAGTGCTAGTCTATGGCTCAAAATCAAGATGGACAACATCTATAGTCTTCCAAAGCTGAATACAATAAACTATGAATAAACATAGGAGAAGATCCTGGGAAAGTGATGGAGCAGGCAGCATCAGGAATCCATTGGCCATCTGAGGCAACAATAGCAGTGGCAGAATCTGATGTGATCCTTTGGATTCTGGAAGCTCAAGAAAGAATTGGTTGGTAAACTGAGATTACTTTTAGTTCATTTCAGCTCTTTGCACAAGACCAGCTATTCATTGCACTCTTAGCCTAGCGACAGGTAGTTGTACATGTAGTACTGAATAGTTTGTCCACAGCTTGTCAGAATAAAGAGATTTTCATGCTCTAAAGCTTAGGGACCTGTGCTCTGATCTTAGATTGCTGATGTTGATCACAAAGCAGAGGAAAGAGAATGCAGCCACTGCTTCTGTAATTCCTCCCATTATAGTAAGCCTCTCCCTACCTGGCTGAAATGACTTTATGGGGATTTTAAGATTTAGTGACATGTTTTACCCCATTTTCTTTCCTTTGGAATCCAGACATTAAAGACAAAAACATAAAGACCATGGTGTTTATAGGAAAAAATTAGAAAGTGACAGTACTTGTTTAGTGAAAGAGTCAGAACAAGGAGACAGTAAGTATACATGCAAACTAATCCTCAGCACAGAGAGAGCTTACAACAATTTAAAGAAGAAATGAAAACCTTAAACTTGCACTAAAAAGACAGCAGACCTTAGGGAAAGTTAAATTTTATTTTCAGAATTACTATGTCATTAGATTCAAATGTCTAATATTAAACAACAACCTTTCTTTCTTTTTTTATTTTAGGAAATTTTATTTAAAGGTGTTCATAATCCATTTATAAATATAAATTCTTTATTTAAGCACCATGATTACTAACATGATTGTAGTTGGGTTCAGTTATAAACAGAATATCCCCCTTCACCAGTGCAACCCACCACCAATGCCCCCCTCCCTTCTTCCTATCCCCTGCCTGTATTTGAGGCAGGCATTTTACTACATTTACTTATTTTTTTTTTTAAAGTTTACTAAGCTGGGTTTTTTCTTTCTTAAAGAATAAGTGTTAAAAAAATGCAGTAGTAACAGTGTGAAGTGGCAATTGCCATCGTTTGCATAGGCCCAACAAAATATGGGGAAAACAGAAATAAAAAAAGCCTTGGCCTAAATACAAGGAGACCTCACCCCTGAAGTTTTCCAGCATAAGATCGACTCTGGGCTCCAGGCATACCAGGCTGCCCAACCCTGAGTCATTCTCTGTGGTCCCGTGAAACTTTTTCACACATAAGCTGTAAACAACAACCTTTCTAAGGAAAAAAAATCAACAAATATCATTCCTGAAGAAACTTCTTCGCTATCTAGAGACTTCAGCATTATTCTCTTACAGGTTTTCAAGAAACCAAAAACAAATGTGAAGAAAGAACTAAAGGAAGATGTGAACAAAAAAGCAGGAGTAAAGTGGAAATATATATAGTAAAGCCAAATAAAGTAGATAATAGCTGGAGCCAAAATATATAATAACTTTGTTATATTTTAAGTTTAAAATTTTAATTTAATATCTTATTTTATTATATTATATGTTTTATTACAAATTCACCAGAAGTATTTGAAGATTTGTAGTTATAAACTGAAGTTGAAGTAAATTTAAGTTAACAGAAGATCCACTAAACTTGAAGATAAGATTTTGGATGTTACTGAGAAACGAAAAGATGAGAATCAGGAAAAATACAGAGCCCATGGTACCATTGGGACACCACTAAAAAGATCAAAATAAACATGTGATATCCCAGAAAAGGAAGAAAGAATAGAGAGATTATTTGAAGAAATAAATGACCCAAAATTCAAATTTTATGCAAGAAAGGAATATACCTAAGAAGCTCAACAGATTCCAACTGGAATAAAGTCAGAGATATAGTTTCAAACTTTCAAAAGTGAAAAAGAATGATTCTTAAAGAAAGTTAGAAAGAAATGAACATATTTTCACCCAAAACTTTAAAAACCAGAAGTCAGGAGATCTATATATTCAGATTTCTCAGACAAAATAAGATAGCAGTGCCGGAGAGTTAGTACAGAGTGTATGGTGCTTTCCTTGCATGGTGTTAATCTAGGTTTAGCCATCTGAACCTCCAGGAGTGACCACTGAGTCAGGAGAAAACTATAAGCATAGCTGAGTATCTGGACCCCAAGTGAAACTAAACCAAAACAAAGAAGTCAGCCAAGATTTCTCTATTTATCCAAAAATGTCCTTCAAAAAGGAGGGGGAAAATCAGACAATTCCAGAAACAAAAGCCAAGGGAGCTTAGAACACTAGATCTCCTTGCTCTACAAAATGTGACAGGGAGTCCTGTCAGATTGTAAAACAAAAACTTGAAACTGTATGGAGAAATAAAGATCTCCATGATACTAATGACACATCAAGTATAAAAGTCAGAATTATTGATTTTGTTTTTGGAGAGTTGTGTCATACCTGGCAACACTCGGCGGTTACTCCAGGCTCTGCGCTCAGAAATCGCTTCTGGTGGGCTTGGGGGACCATATGGGATGCTGGGGATCCAACTCAGGTCAGTCCCAGGTCAACTGTGTGCAAGGCAAACACAGTGCTATTGCTCCAGCCAAAAGCCAGTATTATTGTAACAATGGTTTGTAGCTGTACTTTTTGGATTTTACATTATTTAAGAAAGTAATATATGGAAAAGGAAAACAAAATAGTTATCAACTAATCTTACTTTGACTTAGTTTTTAACTCCAAATATTTAATTTATATATTACTTTAGAGACTAACATATAAAATTATTTTTTGTTCTTGTGTTGTGGCACACAACATGTAAAGATGCATTTTCCACCCCCAATTTGGGGATGGAAGATATTAACTAAGAAGTGTGGACAGGAAACTATAAAGAAGAGTTTTGGATTTTGTTACTGAAGTTAAAAAGGTATGAAGCTGAGGCCGGAGTGGTGGCGCAAGTGGTTGAGCGTTTGCCTTGCTACAAGCTAACATAGGATGGACCACAGTTCGATCCCCCGGCATCCCATATGGTCCCCCAAGCCAGGAGCAATTTCTGAGCGCATAGCCAGGAGTAAACCCTGAGCATCACCAGGTGTGGCCCAAAAAACAAACAAATGAAAATAAACTAAATTAAGTTAAATGTAGTCCCCCGATCACTGAAAAGTAAGAATTTATGGAAGCCTGAAAGAGAGTACAGAGACACAGGACTGGACTTGTACTACCACAGATGGTCCCCTTAGTACTGCCTTGAGTAAACCCCTAAGCACACCCTATCTTGACCCCCAAAACCAAACCAACCAAAACAAAACAAAAATTAAGCAAATAGTTATAAAGTACACCATGAAAAATTTAAAAATCAATTAAAATATTTTAATTCAGGAAACAGGCTACAGTACTTAAAAATACCATAAAATAATTAAGGCCCTCTTAATCAATAATTTCCTTAAATATTAATGTATTGTAATTTCTTTAAATTTGGGGGCCACACTTATTTGGCTTTTCTCAGAGCTAATTATTGACTCTGCTCTCAGGGATCATTTCTGGCAGGACCCAAGGATCAAACACGTTTCAGTCATAGGCAAGGCAGCTACGTTCTGGATCTCTCCAGCCCAGTATTACATTTTCTTATAAAAAGACAGATTGGAAGAATGGATAACAGGCTGACTGCAAGGGAGACACTTGATATCCAAACTTAAGCACTTTATAAGGAAAATATGGAAAAAATTATATGCAAATCTAACCAACAGGAGAATACAATTATATAACAAAATTAAATTTAAGCTAAAAAATTAACAAGAGGCTAAAAAGTATAAAACATACTAATAAAAGTTTCAACACAGCAAGATGATGGGACAAATGGGGCAGAGCGATAGGATAGTGGTAGGGCATTTGGCAAATCACGCAAGTATGCAACCGACTTGGGATGGGCCTAGGTTTGATTTCTGCTTCCTGTATGGTCCCTGGAGCCTACCAGGAGTGATTTCTGAGTGCAGAGCCAGAAGTATCACCTGAGCATAGGCGGGTGTGACCAAAAAAACAAACAAACAAAAAGGGACAATTATAAACATTTATATACCTAAAAACTGTTCATTATAATACATGAAGAAAAAATGATAAATTCAAGTGAAAAATAGTTATTTTACAATATTTGAGATTTTTGTCCTACTTCCACATTATGCATAAGACAACCATAAAAAATACTGGACTTAAATAAAAAAAATAAACCAATTAGATTTTGTAGATATATACAGATATTCTGATCAACAATAACAGCATACCCATTTTTCTCAAAGGCACATGAGACATTTTCCAGTCTAGGTCATATATTATGACACAGAATAAGTTTTAATGTGTTATAAAGGATAGAATTTATACAAATTATTTTCTTTGGACACAACAGGAAGGTGGTAGAAATCAATAACAAGAGGAAAACCAGAAAATTCATTAAATTATTGGAATCAGACTTATAAATAGCAGTAGATCAAAGAAGGTACAAGAGAAATTATAAACCATAGTATTGAGTATTGGCATAGCCATTGGAATAGACTATTAGAATAGCCCAGAAATAAACTCTCACAAAACTGGTGAAATATTTTTTGACAATGATGCCAAGGACATTCAATGGAGAAAAAGTTGTCTTTCTCATGAGTGATCCAAGGAAAACTGGATATTGGCATGTGGGTTTTAAATTGAATCTTAACCTAATACCATCTACAAAAATTAATTTAAAATGGATTAAGAATCTAAATTAAGATTAAGAATGATGACTTTTAAAGAGAAAAGAACATTTTTTCTCTTTTCTTTTATAGTTCTGTTTATGCTTATACCTGGCTCTGAGCTCAGGACATTATTGGTGATGCTCAGAGAATCATTTGTGGTTCTGGGGAGTAAAGCAGAATTGACTTATATCCAAGGCAAGCACCTAAACTCCTATACACTCTCTCTGGTCCCAAGCCAAGATCTTCATACAATTGAATTTAGCAACGATTTCTTACTTATGACACCAAAGTTATTAGAAAAGAAAACAAAAAGATAAATAGAAACTTATGAAATTTTATAATAATTGCGTATCAAGAGATTGTACCTACAGAATAAAACTGCAATCTGTGGAATGGGGAAATTATTTGCAAATCATATACTTTGAAGAAAGGATTAAAGTCCTGGTTATGAGGAGAACTTTTTTTTCAAGTTTAGTAACAAAAATGAAAAAATTGTCAAAGGATGAAGTTGAGTATAGCAAGTAGGGCTGCCTGGCAGCTGTCTGCTTGAGTTTGATCCCTGGTACCACAAATAATTTCTGAGCCTGCCAGCTGTGATTATGAGTAGAAGATCTGGGAGTAAACTCTGAGTACCTCTGGAAATGGTCCATAAACAAACAAGAAGTGCAGGGGAAAAATATGGTGAAAGAACATCCCTTGGGATACAGTGGAAGGAAGCAGATTATCAGGTAATGGGTGTGGTGTTGGAATAATTTATTTGTGAAAAATATAATTACTATATTGTCAATCCTGGTGTCTCAATAAAAATGGTTTAAAGAAAAAATCTAAAATAAAGTTGCAAAGGTATTTCTCCAAGGACTCTTTATAGATGACACATATGAACATGAAAAACGTTCAATATAACTAATCACTAGAGAAATGCAAATAAAACTGCAATAAAATACCAGCTCAAGTCATTAGAGCAGTAGAATAGAAAATACTTTATATTATATTATCAATTACATATATATATATATATAAATACCGAGGAATGTAAGATATGTGAAGAAATTCAAAGTCTTGTTCAAATTTGTTGACATTGCATTGATAAAGCTACTATGAAAAGTAGTGAAAATAAGATTCCTATATGATCCAATAATTACACTGAGTATGGACTCAAAGGATAAAAAGCACTATTTTGAATAGATAGCTACACTTATGTTTATAGAAACATCTATGTTCAGGTAATAAAATATGGAAGCAAAAAAGAGACAAACAGATGAATAAAAGAGCAAAATGTGATAAATACACATGGTGAAATATTATTCAAGCCTTAAAGAGGAAGGAAATTTGCAATATGCAACCATATGCATGAATCTTAAGTACCTAAGCCACACAAAATAAACCAATTACAAAAGGACAAATACTGTGTAATTCCAAATTTATATGAGAAAGAGAGAGAGATGTCGCAAAGACAAGATACAATGTTAGTGGCCCATGGGAAGGGAGAAGGAATACATACTGCTTAAAGGATATGTAGAGTTTCAGTTTTAGTATTTATTGTGTAATACTAATGTAAGCTTGAATATAATTTAGAATATGTTATCAAAGAGAAAAGATATAAAAGGTACATATAGGGGCCGGAGAGATAGCATGGAGGTAAGGCGTTTGCCTTTCATGCAGGAGGTCATCGGTTCGAATCCCGGCGTCCCATATGGTCCCTCGTGCCTGCCAGGAGTGATTTCTGTGCCTGAAGCCAGGAATAACCCCTGAGCACTGCCGTGTGTGACCCAAAAACCACACACACACAAAAAAGGTACATATAATATTTTGTCCAAAAATGTATAATCTAATATGTGACATTTTAGATAAATGTTAACATTACAGAAGTCATGACAAAATGAAAGTCACTACTTAAATTGGTTGTTGAAAGCAACTCCTAGGATGTAGTAAGGCTGAATGACCTATAGAAAAAGGAGATGCCTGCTTTGGATAGGCAAGGTATAGGAGGAAGGGATTGGAGCTGAAGGAAACAAATAAGCAGAGGAGCAAGGTGGATACAGACACCCTTGCATGGAATGTGGAGGACAAATTGTTTGGAGAGAGAAAAGCATTTGGCCTTGTAATAGAGTCTTAGCTGCTTGGCTAAGAAAGTCACATTTGATTCCTTAGAGGCACCAGAAATTATTGGAGATTGCTAAACTGGGAAGTGGCAGTATAAAAAATTTAACTTAGCATATTCCTGAGTATTTCTTAATTAACTGTTACATATCTCCTAGTCTCTTAGGCAATTGGAATAACATATTAATAGCAAACACCTTTGCCCTCAAAAATGCATAATCAGTCTCACTAGGGATATAAAATATGTGCACAAGAGCAACAGATATGATGACAGTATAAAAATGAGAAAGCAGTTACTCATGTAGAGAATCCAGGTACTCTATAATAATATCTAAGACTTACAATTTGTTTCTATGTCCAGGGAATATCTCAGGACTTTACATATGTAAAGTTGGGGTTGGGTTTCTGAGTAGAACTTATTGGCTACTTCTGGCTTTATGTTCAGGGGGCCAGATGTGGTGCTGGGGATCAAACTAATGGTTGGCTACATGCAAAGCAGCTCCATAATTCTGTACTATCTCTTCCGCTAGCCCCAACTTTATATTAATTTAATTCTTATATTATATAATAATATAATGATATTATAATGGTGATTATATTAATGATAAGATGACATTATAATAATATAATGGCTTGAGTATAATGAATTTATTATTTATTATAATTAAATTAATTTAAGTAGCACTGCACATTTCAGACAAGAGAGAAGACAGAGAGTTTGAGTTAAAGGCCCAACATAACATACAAAATAGAGGTTAGCCCAGAGGGTAGATCACTCAGCTATGACCATTCACTATCTTTTCCTATCTTTTAAATAATCGGTCAGATTGAATGTGGCCTGAAATTCAGCTTCACTTTTTTTTTGGGGGGGGTTGTTGGGGCCACACCTGGCGGCGCTCAGGGGTTACTCCTGGCTGTCTGCTCAGAAATAGCTCCTGGCAGGCACTGGAGACCATATGGGACCCCGGGATTTGAACCAATCACCTTAGGTCTTGGATCAGCTGCTTGCAAGGCAAACACCGCTGTGCTATCTCACCGGCCTCCAGTTCACTTTCAATACTTAGCAATGTATTAATTTGTAGCCATTACAAATAATTAGACTTTGTCTGGTGTGAGTATGTTAGACACAGAGTATGTTAGTAAAATGCTGCAGTCACTGCTACGGACCAATTCGCTTCAGGGCTAAGTGGTATGCATATACTACTGTAATTAATGAAAGAAAAAAAGCCTGGAGATGGCGTTTACAAAGGGGTAGCATTTATAGTGCATGGGGAATACACACGATACGGCTGAAGGATCACAGATGCAGGAGTCGGCATCCTCATCTCTAGCCACAACTGCCACATTTGATTGTGTGGCCCTGGGAAAGTCACCTTCTTGACCCTGTTTCTGCACGGCAGAGCTCACGTTACTTGCTGTCTCCAGTTCCCAGATGCCTGAAGAAGATAACAACGTGGAAGCTCCAAGAAAACCAAGAACGTGGTCTTGGCACTTAACTCCCGATGAAAAGGAGCCTCAGTAAAAAGGAGCAAATAACATTTCACAGGGTAGTTTGGAGGATTCAACAGATATTATGTGTGAAATGCGACAGGCTGAATAAACATTTGCTGCACAGGGAGCATCAAATGTTAGGCAAATGTAAAGCGGTATTATTTTTATTTTTCTTGGTGGAGTGTCACAATTCTCTGAAGAAGACCAGGGTCTCTAGGCTGAACTGGGGAAAGTTCTGGAATACCACAGTAGGGCTTGCCTAGTATTTTCTTTCCACCAACTTGTTTTGAAAACAGAAGTACTGGAAATATTGCATAAAACCCCAGGCTGGCGAGATTTCAAGACCTATTTCTAGACCAGAGTGGTTTGGATGAGGTTGAATAAGATTCTGAATGTTTGGATGCAGAGACAAAACCAAACCTCAGCAAACTGAGAAATGACAAACTGAAAATTTTCAAATTATGGGATAGTTTTAGGGGCTTTGGGAAAATGTCCATTAGCGGCTAAGGTGCAATTATCAAGCTTGTTTTTAGACCATGCTCAAAAGGTGGGATTTTGCTTTTAGTTGTTCCTTATGAAGTGAAACTTCCGCTTGGCTGGGGTCTGGGAGCAAGATTAATTAGAAGCACAACTTCTTTTGGTCAATTTTACGTTAAAAGTTTTTTTTAAAAATGGTCACCTTGGTGATGACTAGCTTACGTTCACCTTATAATAGTTGTCAAATATCTGTTTTATAATAACGTATGGTTTAATAGTGAATAATTATACTGTACCATTATAATAATTAAATGCGATTATTATATGAATGAAAATTACAATAGAATCATTATCACTTCATATAGTTACCACATAAAAGTTTGGCTGAGTCACATATTTTTTGTAGGTCTGGGGTTGGGTCACACTCAGTGATGCTCAGGACTTAGTCCTGGCTTTTCACTGGGGAATCACTCCTGGAAGGACTCAGGGTACCAGAGCTAGAAATCATGTCAGTCACATGCAGGCAAGTACTTTAACCCCTGTATTATATCCTCAACCCCCAAACCATTTCTTTCTACCAGACAATGTTGTATGCCAAGGACCAAGGTGAGCAGTGCAAGGGCTTGACATCAGCTCCATGAACCTGTGTTTTATAAGAGAGGCAGGGAGGCTGGAAGTTAATGGGTCACCTGTGATGTGTGTTGTCTAGATGCCACTGAGTACAGCCCCATCCACGGGGATGCCTTTCCTTATTAATAGCGCTAGATATGTGCTGATATAGGAATGTTCTCAATGCCATTCACAATCCTTGTGCTTTAGTTGTGAATTTTGCTGGTGAGGAAACTAAGGCTCAGAGATATAAGTAGCAGAGGAGGTGTGCCTCTGACTGTGTCTGTGTCTACCTTTCCCCTCACCAGAATTCCACATAATTTCGGCATACTCACAGCTTCTCTATCTGGAAACCACAAAGAAGCTAGTCTGCCCACTTGGAAGCCCCATAAAGGGCTGGGAAAGGGGTGTGGGTTCTTTTTTGCACAAAATGACGCAGTTGGCGAGAGCAGGCGGTGGGGAAAGGTGGAGAGTTTCCACGGATGCTGGCAGGAGACTCCTGGGCTTCTCCAGCTGTGTCTGCTTCTACCCAAGGGGTGCATCCTGACCACCTCTGTCTTGCTCTGAGAACTCTCAGGGGAGCAACACATGCTGCTACCTCCTCTTGCATTTTTAATACCTTGGACTTGAAAAGTCGTTTCAGAAGGTGTGCAAAATACTAAATTAATTGAGCATTGCTGCAGAGCCTTCCTCTCCCAGTGTAGTTTTCAAGGCAACATGGCTGAAATATCAGCTGTCAGATGATGAATATTTTAAAGAAAATTCCATTATGCACCCCAGCTTCACTCAGCTCAGTAATGAGAGTAATGAGGACAGTTACCTTTAGGGAAAGGAAGTGAGATCACTCTTGCCACTTATAGGGGGCTGTTTGACAGGCATCTGCTCTGAGCGTGGGGCTATGTCTGGGGAAATCACAGCTGCTTGTAACCTCACTGGGTAGGAAAAACTTAACTTTACAATGGTTTGGAGCTCTATCTGCAGCAGAAAGCTGGCAGCACATATTTTTATTCCCTTGGCTGATCATGGAGGTAAAATCCATCACCTGATGAATATTCAATAGCTAAATCTGAGACGGAGAGTAAAGCAGAGAGAGAGAGAGAGAGAGAGAGAGAGAGAGAGAGAGAGAGAGAGAGAGAGAGACTCTTGCAAAGTCTTCTGTGGCCCAAACAGATAGCACAGAGATTAAGAAGGAAAAGAAGTAGAGTGCCTTCCCTTGTTCCTTGGTATAGATGCTTTCCACACATTGCCAGGAAAGTTGACCCAAGAAAGGCAAGAAAAAAAAAAAAAAGGAATAGGTTTTCAATTTCAGAGAAGTAGCCAGAGGAAAAAAGAATATAATCTTCAAAGGAATAGACTATGAGTAGTGAGACAGGTATATCTGCTAGGTAGATATTTTGGTTTTAATTTGGGACCACATTTGCTAATGCTCAAAGGATGTTCCCAGTTCAAGGTTACTCCCAGCACAGCTCAGGGCAGCATACAGTGTCAGGAGGCGAATCCTGGCCTGCTGAATGCAAATCATGAACCCAACACTTTGAGCTGACTCTGTGGCCTGGAAGATACTGTTAATACAAATAATTGATAATATTGCTCTGTGTCTTCATGTTGCCATGCTGCATAAGAGTAAAAGGTTGGGAAGTGGGGCCGGAGAGATAGCATGGAGGTAAGGCGTTTACCTTTTATGCAGAAGGTCATTGGTTCGAATCCCGGTGTCCCATATGGTCCTCCGTGCCTGCCAGGAGCGATTTCTGAGCACTGCTGGGTGTGACCCAAAAACCACACACACACACACACACACACACACACACACACACACACAAAAAAAAAGGTTGGGAAGTGGTAACTTTCATTTGACCCACAGTATCTCATTCAATACAGGCTTGAGATTGTTTTCTTGAGCTGTAGTGGAGATATGAAGGAGGACAAAAATCACATTAATGCAGCTCCTGGAAGGTCACTCTGACAGGTGTGTCAGAAGTCAGCTGCACTGCTGCAAATAATACAAAGGATAAAAGTAAAAGTACTTCTTGCTCCAGGGGCTGTTAGAAAGTCAGTTTTGTTAGTTGCGCAACTATTACCTGTCTAGCTGCAGTGACAGCAGTTGGTATTTTTGTTCACGTGGTTCTTTCCAGCAGGATTTAGTAAATCGTGTGACTGGAACTAGCCCCAGACGTGTGGGGAGAAGGGCACCACTGATTCAACATTCTGCCTGTGCTCCTGGCCTCAGCCCACCACGTTGGTGGCATGAATCCTTGGTAATCCCTGACCTACCCCTTGTTGCCAATGCACTCTTTGTTTTGTGACTTTTGTTTGTTTGTTTAGGGCCTTATCCAGAGGTGCTCAAGGATTATTCCTGGCTTTCCTGGAAGGGCTCTGGGGACCATATGAAATACCAGGAATTGATTCCAGGTTGGCCACAAGGAGGTTAGTGTCCTCCCACTACACTATTTTCCCAACCCAGTCAATGTACTTCTTACATTTTGAAGTAACAGGGTGGATATTTTTTTTTTTTTTTTTGTGAGCAGCACCCCTAGTAAAGGGATAACATTTGGAATAATGAAGACAAACTTGGATATGGTACTTTCTGAATAGCTGGAATGTATTAGGCACATTGCAGCTTATTTGCTCTGGAAACCCATTGGCATAGGTTTCATTTTCTTCATTTTATAAGTAAGGTTAGTGGAGCTCAGACAGCTTAAGTGGTTTGATCAAAATCACATGGCTTTAAATGGAACAGCTGAGGATCACACCCAACCCAGTATAAAGCCATAATCATGTCCCCCTATTTTTTTCTCTTTAGAAGAATATGGGATAGAAGGGATCACATTGACTTGTGGGCTAAAGTTCTTTTATTTTCCCAGCTGGGAAAGTGAGATGAAGCTTTTTCTCTTTGTCTCTAACATCTTATTTCCTGGTCTTGGGGGGGTGGTCATAACCTGACTCCAGGTAAATATTTGTGCACTTTTAGGTGAGCAAGGCCTTATAGAGAACAAGTAGTATATAAGTAAGCTCTATTAAATATATACTTAGAAAAGGGGCATAGTGGGGATGGCTAAAAGGCTTGGGCATTGGCTGATATCCACAGCTGGAATAAAGCAGCTGGGTGGTGGAAAGAAATGCAAGCATTTAGTTCCAGAATTCAAGTTTGGCAATTTAATAATAGAAACATAGAGGTCTAATTTTCATCTAAAAATACTGAATTTGGTTTTTTCAGCCCTATAAAAGTTCTGGGGTTTTAATACATGAAATGATACCCAATGGAAGGATTGAGTAACTCAGCCACGGAGAAGAGTGTTCATCTTTACCACCAAGCAGCTGCCCGAGTGGCTTCCCTACTGTGGTACCTTCTAGAATCTACTGGTATTTGATTAGCAGCAGCTACAGGAAGCCACTCCATAGGCTTTATTTCCATAGAAAAATACCACCAAAGTAATGCCTAGCAGAGATGTGGAGACAGTTGTGAAGTATCTTGGGTACTTTGGTGGTGGTGGGATATAGTACCCGCATATATATCTATATCAGATATAAATTATAGACCTGAGTTGACCTGGGGGAGGGGAGGGGCCCTTGGGAAATTGGGGTACTAGAGGAGGGATGTGAGCACTCTAGAATGGATGTAGTGTTGTAAACATGTATGCATAGAACTATCATTAATGGTGTTGTAACTTATGGTATCTCAATAATTATGGTAAATTATAGTACCTCAATAATCACCACTATTTCTCTCACTTTCAGAAAAGGGAGCAAATACAAGTGTTAACTGACTTGCTCTAAACAACCCAGATAATAAGAATGGGGTGAGGGAGAGGTTTGAATTCAGTTTTCCTTCCTATCACATCTTGAATTTCCTCACTGCATTAGCTACACTAATGACACTTAATCATTTTTTAACTATCTCTGAAAGTGGCAGAAACCATGGTGAATTAAGAGGGAATTCTATGAACTAATATGTTTCTACCATAATCAGGATTCTCCTAACAGTTTCCTGTTTTCTCATAGGGAGCTCAAATCTCATCTTCAGGTGACTAAAACTTGTTAGCTGTTCACAGTGACTGGGTTTTCATATATTGAATTTTTTTTTTGGATGCCACTGTCTACCATATTACCTGCTCTGATGCCAAGAGACTTTTGTCTCTTTCTTCTGTGGTTTCCATAAATCCCATTCCAGTTCTTACTCTCTGTGGCCTCCACCATCCTCCTCTCCTACCACGACTTAAATAGTTTTGGAGGGAACATCTAGTTCTGCAAACATGACATAGCAGATTTTGCCTGGAACTTAGCTCACATTTATTCCCGAATCATCTCGTGAAATGAGAAGAGAAAAATGGTTCTCAGTGTCCAAAGAAGGAAAAGAGAAGAGATGAGGGCAGCTAGATGGCACTCCCAGATAGCATGCGTTGGAACGGACTTAAGCTATCTTAGTCATTATCATGTCAGCAGTCTAGCCAAATATTGTTGAGACTGAAAAGTATTCAGATTGAGGACCTTTTAAAGATAAAGACATAAAACCATGTCTAGCAAGTTGGACAGAAAGCCTGAGAAGATCTTGGCCCATACAACGGAGAGGATTTGAAGCTGGAGCTTCACACAGAATCTTCCTCTCTGCACAGTTGTTAGTTTAGATTTCATTAACCCTTCTGTCAGGATAATATGCACTAATATTAGCTAAATAGTTACCACAAACAGACAAAGCAGTTTATAGTGCTGTTGCATAACCCAGTGGGGCAACAGATCCTGGTCTGTCAGGACCAGCTTGAAAACCCTGAAAAGAGACTGCGCTCTTTCTCAGCATCCAGTATTGGGCTGTTCTCTGCAATCACCAATGGAACTCAAGTGTTGTGTGTGGGTACCATGTGAAGGCCATGTACTCTTCCCTGCCACTTTCTCTAAGAATAGGAGTGGTTCTAAACAATTTTCGTGAATCCATAGACTCTGAATACATTTGATTTCACAAAATGTGAAATTGAATTCTAATGTCATGCCACTTAAAAGACACTAGTTTTGTAAATGAAAACCCATTTTGATACTTTCACAAAATGTTAGTTTTAGTTGCTTTATTATGATGATATTAAATTTGTGGCAAGATACTCAGTATAAAACATCTGGATCATTTTAATCATATCAACAAGTTTAGTGACATTTAGTATACTTCCATAATTTTACTTATTTTTTTCTTCCTTTCACACCTGTACTCTTTCTCTGTCCAGCACTCTTTTCATCTTGCAAAGCTAAAACTAGTTCCTCATTGAACACTTCCTTCCTTTACCACCCTTTTCCATTTCCTGGGTAGCAATCATTTTGTTCCTCCCTCCATGAAATTTTTATTGTTGGGGATTTAACTCAGGACATCACATATGCAAAACAAGCAATATACCTTTTCTTTATCTGGTTAGGAACTCTTGCACAAATTAATCATTCCTCATTTTTAAAATGTGAAAATCTGATATGAGGTAGAAGCACATGCCTGTCCTTTGTAAGTATTATTGTGTGATGCTACCGTATTTTTCTTGCCATGAGATGCAATGTTTTTCCACCAAAAGATGGGGAAAATGTCTGTGATTCTTTTTACTTTTTTCTTTTTTATTTTTTTTTTATGTCTGTGATTCTTATGAGCAAATGCCACCTGGAGTTGACGCTTGAACTTTTTCTTTCTATTAACAAAAAAGTACTTAAAGTTTTTTTTTATTTTCTGACGTTAAAAAAAAGTTAGATAAATGTGTCTAATCAGCTGTGGACCGGCTTATTGTAAATGTACTTCAGCCTCAAAGGATGGTTGTTCACAGCCACCATCTCTTGATGTCTCTTGTTTCCCTGGTCTAAAAACTATATGAATATTATGATCAGGTGCATCTTATAAAGCAAAAATTATGGTAGTTTGAGAAGAGAAAGGATAAGACTTCTAGAAACTGTTATGCACACACACACACACACACACACACAGCTGCACAGCTGCTTTTTAAGCATTTGGGACTAGTACTATAAGAAATATGATTGCAGGGAAGTTCTTCCTGGAGCACACCCTTTACTCTGTCTTCTTTGTTAAATCTCATCAAGCAATGTGATTAGGAGTGGGTGAAGAGAGAAAGGTAGTAGGAGGTGGGTGGGGATGTCTTTTCCCTTCAATTCTGAGATGTTTGAGCAAGCTGCCAGCCTAGGCTGTCTCAGCAGCTTAGCTTAGTCTCTAATTCTTCTTAGTTTCCAATTAATGCTTCTAATCAGTGACTTAAGGTTGTATCAGATGAAATGACAAAACCTAGGTGCTGGGCCCTGCTTTGCAGGCTGCAGGTTTGCATTAAGATCTACTTATAAGAACACATTAAGTTTTGCAAGAGAGGAGAAAATAAAATAAGACATCTCATCTTAATTACTAAACTTTTTTAAAATCCCAAAATGTAACGTGCAGAAAATTAAAGAAGCCTTTGCATAAGTAAAAAAGAAAAAGGTTTCTGTAATATAGTCACAGAAAATATTTTCAAGTAGAGTTTTACAGAGATCTCATAGACCTGACATTTATTTCAGATGAAATTTCTGAAACATTCTAGCATAAAGAATAGATTTGTCTAAGTCTTGTCACAGTGGGTTATTCAGAGTTTTGTTTTAATAGTTTCTTATGGAGTAAGGGGAAAAATCATACTATTATCTCTTTTCTAGGTCAAAACATTAATTATCTCAATTCAACTAAAATGGGAGAAAATTTAGGGTGCGTTTTTTTTTAAATTGGCTTTTGTTTTGGTCTAGAAACAGTTTCTAAAAGGATTTTTATAAAAATGATTATTCTAGGAATTTGTTTTTCTTTTTTCACCTGTTTCTCTGGAAAATTTGATCAGGGAGGAGTAAGGGATGAGTTTGTTTCATTTGACCTGTCAAATTTGAATGTTCAGCTGAGGACGAGAGCTCCAGCAGCCTGCCATGTTGAGAACAAACTGTCAGTTATAGAGATGGAGACCTCTGAGCTCAGTCCCCTGTGGGGATGGATCATTTCTTTTGGATCTGTTGTGTTAAACTGACTGATACGTGCTCACTGGGCTCACCATCTTTCACTGTGTAATATTTCTCTAGACTTTGCCAAGAGAACTCAAGGTGATACTTGACTTCAAATCACCACACAGCCTTTGTGCTCCTTGCTATTTTAATTTCCATTCTTTCAGACTTACCTGTAGATGCGCCATCATGTCCCCCCTAAATCTACCATTGCTAAGCATGTGATTTCATGAGTGCTTTTCTTAGCTTTAGTATGTAAGTAGACTTTGGGAATCCTAATGGATAGAGCAACAGAAAGTTAGAAAATGAACCCACTGTATTTTATTCTGTGCTTGGAGAGATGTTTTGACATATACTGTCCAATGTATGTATTACTCCCTCCCAAAGAGTTGGGCAAGAAAGGCCTACTATTATTTTGATATCCCACCTGTTATGAACTAATGTAGATGTGTCCATTCAAAATTTGTGTCAATGTGTTGCTATCAGGACAGAGGGCCTCATGGAGTAATTATAATTAAATGAATTCATAAGAATGAAACCCTCAGAAATAATATTAGTGACCTAATAGATTCTTCAAAGGAGCTAACTTGTTTTCTCTGCTCTTCACTATGTGAGAAAAAAAGAAAAGTGGACCAGGGAAAACCCAAAAGAGTATCCTCACCAGAACTTGCTGTGGTGTTCCCTGATGCCCAGCATCCATTTTTAAAAACTGGAGGCAAAATTGTGCTGTTTATATGCTACCCACTACATAGTAGTTTAGCCAGTGTCAATTAAGAAATGAATTGTACAGAGAAGTCATGGAAGGTTGCGTGGCCAATTAATTTGCAAGCCAACTACTTTAGTATGAGGAATCATTTTCTGAGTCCTGTTTAAGTTCCTGATAGTCTAGTCCTTTCATGATAGGACGTAAACTTTAGAAACTTGTGTTAGACAATATGATGGACAAATTGTTGATGTAAAATCAACAGACCCACATTTAAATACAGGTCTGATTACTTAATACTCCTATAACCTGGACATTTATATCCTCTGAGCTTTGTGCCATTATTTTTATTCTGTGGAAATATATTGTTTCTATTGCATTAGATTGCTGAAGAAATTGAATGCAAAATAAATGCATATGGATAAGCCTGTAAAGATTCTTCTAACCCCCTCCAAACATCCACAAGGCTATTAACATTTTTGAAATTGGCTGCATTGTACATCTGACAAGTTCACAAATTACAGTCTTACAATTAAAGGAGTGATCTAGATAAATGAAGGGGGAAGCTCTCAGGACACATCAGCCTTCCTCTGCATCATTAAGGCAACCACCAAAGAACAGAATGTTTAATCAGTGACTTCCCTGGATGTCAAGTAGTTCATTGATTTGTAGATGAGTGGGTGAAAAAAATTAAAGAAAAATTATCACTTCTTTTTTTGAGTACTCAAAATATACTCAAAAACACTCAAAGTATTTTATGATTTTGTTATATATACCAGTCAGTATTCAAGGAGAGATTGGAAGCAGAGCAAACTCCTTTCTCAAATGGGTCTTGCATTTGAGTAAATAAATGTAATAAAAAATCAGGAGATAATGCACAATGAATCATTAGACTTGGGATGAAAAAAATTGCTAGTTAGAATGGCTATATCTTCTTTAGAGTGAAAGGTTTACTGTGAAGAGGTAATGTAGGTAGGTACCTCACACTGAATGAGAGAGACCATAGCAATCAGAAGCAAAGACATAGCAGAGAAGCATCTTGGTTATTTGTATCAGTGGAAAATACTGCTGATATGGGTATTCTAAAATTGTGACTCATTCAAATGTGATGTATATTTGTTTTTGTTTATATTCTTCTGTGTCCCTTTGTAGTTGACTTCTAATTTCAGTACATTGTGATCTGAGAAGGTAGTCTGGACAAATTTTATCTTCTCTGATATTATGTAGGTATGTTTTATGGCCAACATGGGCCTATCTTGTGTAGAATGGCCCAGGTGCATTGAAGAAGAATGTGTGTTCAGTTTTCTGGAGATGGAATGCCCTACATATAACTACTAGTTTACTTTCTTTCATCTGTCTTTTCAGAGCTAGTATATTCTTGTTGGATTTCAGCCTGGTTAACCTATCAAGGGGTGACAGGACAGTGTTGAGGTCTCTCACTATTATTGTGTTGTTATTGATGTCTTCTTTCAGATTTGTCGACAATTATATTAAACATTTTGTTGGCCCCTCATTGGGTGTGTATATGTTTAGGAGTGTGATTTCTTCCTATTGTACATATCCCTTGATTATTACAAAATGTTCATCTTTGTTCCTTACAACTTTTCTGAGTCTAAATTTTGTGTCATCTGGTATTAATATGACCACTCCAGCTTTTTTAAGGGAGATGTTTGCTGGATGATTGTCTTCCAACCTTTAATTTTGAGTCTATGTTTGCTCTATCTATTCATATGTGTTTCTTTAGGCAGCAGAATGTTGGATCCAGCTTTTTTTTTAAATAATATCTTTATTTAAACACCTTGATCACAAATATGATTGTAGTTGGGTTTCAGTCATGTAAAGAACACCCCCCCCCCTAACCAGTGTAACATTCTCATCACAAATATCCTGGGATTCAGCTTTCTGATCCATTTTGCCACTCTGTGTCTCTTAACTGGTGCGTTTAGTCCATTGATGTTGAAAGAGATAATTTTCATAGAATTTCAGTGTCATCTTTGTGTAAAAGTTTGCTGTGTCTGTTGGTCTGTTTTGTCTTATAGTAGACCTTTCGGTTTTTCTTTTAAGGCTGGTTTTTAGCCTGTAAAGTTTCTGAACTGTTTATCTATGAAGCTATGTATACTTTCTTCAAACCTGAAAGTGAGTCTGACTGGATGCAGTATTCTAAGTGAAGCATTCATTTCTTTGAGTTTTGTCACTATATCCTACCACTGTCTTCTGGCTTTGAAGGTTTCTTGTGACATGATCTGTCACAAATTTACCTGCTGTAAATCTTAAGGATGTTCATTTGAATGTAATTTCCCTTTTTGATCTTGCTGCTTTCAGTATTCTATTCCTATCTATGGGATTCATCATTGTGACTATGATGTGTCTTGAGGTGCTTTCTTTGGGTCTCTTTTAGCTGGTACTCTTCAGGCATGCAGGATTTGGTTGCATGCCATCTTTAGCTCTGGGGGTTTCTCTATGATGATATTCTTGACTGTTAATTCTTCCTGGGAATTTTCTTCCTGGGTTTCTGGGACTCCACTAACTCTTTTGTTGTTTCTGTTGGGTTTATCAAAGACTTCTATTTTAATCTGTTCACATTCTTTGAGTATTTTTTCCATTGTCTGATCATTTGCTTTAAGGCTCTTTTCCAATCTCTTGTGTTGTATGGAATTTTTATGCATCTCATCTTCCAGCTCACTGATTCTGTCCTCAGATGCTGCTACTCCATTGGAGAGGCTTTCCATTGAGGTTTTCATTTTATCTGCTGAGTTTTTCCAGTCCTGTTATTTCAGTTTGGATTTTTTTTTTTATTTCTATCTTCATATCCTCTTCATTCTTACTCATGGTCCATTCGGCTCAATCTATGCTTTCTTTGAGTTCTATGAACATCCTTCATATTGCTTCTCTAACCTACTTATCTGTGAGGCTAAATAGGTGGTTGGCATTTTTTGGGTCACCAGAGCTGCCATCTTCATTCTCTATGCATGGTGTTGTTTCCCCATTTTAATGCTTGTCAGTGTGGTTTTTTTTTTTTTCTATGTGACATGATATGTTTTATTTGCTAGAAGATGCACGTGGCCATGCTGCAGAGTGGCAGTGTTTGTCGGGCTCTGCCCTTCGAGGGTGGAGACAGCTTACCTTGCTGATATGCCCTGAGGAGTTTTTATTCACTGGAATCTTTCTAGGCTGCCTCATAGAGGAAAGCAGGGAACAGGAAACCAGACAGGAAGCAAAGCAGCAGCTGCTTAAAATGTTTCCTTTGTGCCAAAGCACATGGCAGCAATCAGCATGTTTATTCATTCTTAAGATAATAATGACTTGAGTTGTTTCTGTATTTTTTAATACTATAATTATTTAAGGACCATGATTGCATACATGTCAGTTATAAAAAATGGATATTCCCATTCATCAATGCAACCTTTCCACCACCAATGTCTGCATTTCCCTCCTCCCCCAATCCCTGCCTGTATTTAAGACAGGCATATAACTTATTTCTCTCACTACCATTGTCATGATAGTTTTTAGTGTGGTTATTTCTCTAACTGCACTCATCACTCTTTGTGGTAAGCTTCATATCATGGCTTGGTCCTTCCAGCCCTCATCTTCATTGTCTCTGGGTATTATTAAAATAATATTTTTATTTTATTTTTTTCTTAAAACCCATAAATGAGTGAGGCTATTCTATGACTATATTTCTCCCTCCAATTTATTTTATTTAGCATAGTAATTTCCATGTCCATCTGTGTATTGGACAATTTCATCTTTCCTGCTGGCTGCATATTATCAATGCAGAAATGTTTAATCAAATATTTTGTCTACTTTTAGTCTTTTAAAAAGTTATAAAGTTTCTACATTGTAAGTCACTTTATGCAATATAAATATACATGATATATTATTGTAAAATATACATGATTATTATATATGTGTAATATAGCTACACATAGTGTTATAGTAAAATATGCATAATATGTACAAATGTGCTTATAATTTTAAAATGAATTCTTCCAATTTTTGATTTTTTTCATTTATTTCCTATGTCATTAAAAAGACCTTCAATTATATTTATTTTTATGGGTTATTTTAATACTTGTTGTCTATAAGTAATCTATTATGTAAGAAGCTGTAATACGTTGCTATGTTTTCATAACAGTGCCATAAAAATTAGTTTGAGCATGAACATTTTTTAATATAAGTCACTTTATTTAAAGACCATTCATTAGTTAATCATAATACATGTGTTTACAGATAAGTAGAAGCAAATTATTATAAAAAATAAAAAAAGGGACCTGAGCAATAGCATGGCAGGGGGACTATTGCCTTGCACATGGCCTACCAGGGACCAATTGGGTTTCATCCCCTCCATCCCATATGATCCCCTGAGCCTGCCAGGAGTGATTTCTGAGCTTAGAGCTAAGATTAATCACTGAGCGACATCCGATGTGCCTCCCAAACAAACAAACAAAAACCAATATCAACAAAAAGAATAAAAAGAAAAAGATGTTGCTTTAGCATGGTGGGGACTTGGATTGCCCTGTCATCCCAAAATTGTTTAGCTTTCAGCAACTAATTGTCAATACAGTGAGAATGTGCTTTCTCTCTGTGCTCTTAATGAAGAAATAATATTAGGTGTCACTGAGTAAATTTTTTTCTCCTACAAATGGAGTAGTAGAAAAAATACATTTGGAAATCTTGTCCTATCTATTTTTTGTTTGGCTTTTGGGCCACACCCAGTGACACTTAGGGGTTACTCCTAGCTATGTGCTCAGAAATCGCTCCTGGTTTGGGGGACCATATGGGATGCTGGGGAAAGAACTATGGTCTGTTCTAGGTTAGCATGTGCAAGGCCAATGCCCTATTACATGCACCACTGCTCTGTTCCCTCTTGTCCTATCTATTTGAGATTCCTTTTCCCTCTTCTCCTACATCTTATTTAATTGACAAAATTTTAGGCTGTTTATTATGAAAAAATTTTTGGGTTATTTTTTTTGTTTTGTTTTTGGGCCACACCCAGTAACGCTGAGGGGTTACTCCTGGCTATGCGCTCAGAAGTCACTCCTGGCTTGGGGGACCATTTGGGATACCAGGTGATCAGGGATCGAACAATGGTCTGTCCTAGGCTAGCGCTGGCAAGGCAGATACCTTACCTCTAGCGCCACCACGCCGGCCCCGAAATTTTCTACAATTAAAGAATGAAGTGCATTGGTATTTCATTAAATAAATATCTGGTATGAAAAAGCCAATAGTTAAAGATAATAAGACCTATGCCACTCAGAGTTCAGAGGTTCAGGGGATCTCTGGCTTCCTGAAAAAATGTCTTAGAGTCTGGGCGCTAGAAGAAAAGTCAGGAAATAGGAGGGCAGATTTGGCAGAGGGAGCTTGGAGATCAGGACTGAGACCACTTAGGCCCTAAGCAGTAGTAATAGTAATGGAGTGGGTAGGGCCTGTGATTTCCATGACTATGGTGTCCCCCTACCTGCCCTGTGGCCCAGTGTGATGTTAGTGGCACTGATGTCACAGAGTCTATATAAACAGGGCCGGTTTCATGACGTCACAGTACCCCAAATACCACCTAACGTCAGAGTACCATTGATTGCCCCACAAACTCAAATATCTTGGAATCAACTTGACTAAAAATGTGAAGGACCTATACAAAGAAAACTATAAAACTCTGCTCCAAGAAATGAGAGAACACGCGGAAATGGAAACACATACCCTGCTCATGGATTGGCAGGATTAACATCATCAAAATGGCAATACTCCCAAAGGCATTATACAAATTTAATGTGATCCCTCTAAAGATACCCATGACATTCTTCAAAGAAGTGGATCAGGGACTTTTGAAATTCGTTTGGAACAATAAACACCTTAGAATAACTAAAGCAATCATTGGGAAAAAGAATATGGGAGGAATTACTTTCCCCAACTTTAAACTTTACTACAAAGCAATAGTTATCAAAACAGCATGGTATTGGAATAAGGACAGGCCCTCAGATCAGTGGAATAGGCTTGAATACTCAGAAAATGTTCCCCAGACATACAATCACCTAATTTTTGATAAAGGAGCAAGCCTCTTCAACAAGTGGTGTTGGCACAACTGGCTAGCCACTTGCAAAAAATTGAACTTAGACCCCCAGCTAACATCATGTACTAAGGTTAAATCCAAATGGATGAAAGACTTCAATATCAGACCCAAAACCATAAGATATATAGAACAACACATAGGCAAAATACTCCAGGACATTGAGACCACAGGCATATTCAAGGAGGAAACTGCACTCTCCAAGCAAGTGAAAGCAGAGATTAACAGATGGGAATATATAAAGCAGAGAAGCTTCTGCACCTCAAAGGAAATAGCGCCCAGGATACAAGAGCCACCCACTGAGTGGGAGAAACTATTCACTGAATACCCATCAGATAAGGGGAAAATCTCCAAAATATACAAGGCACTAACAGAACTTTACAGAAAACAGCATCTAATCCCATCAAAAAATGGGGAGAAGAAATGGACAGACACTTTGACAAAGAAGAAATACAAATGGCCAAAAGACACATAAAAAATGCTCCACATCACTAATCATCAGGGAGATGCAAATCAAAACAACTATGAGGTACCACCTCACACCCCAGAGATTGGCACACATCATAAAGAATGAGAACAAGTAGTGTTGGCGGGGATGTGGAGAGAAAGAAACTCTTTTTTTTTTGTTTTGTTTTGTTTTGTTTTGTTTTTGTTTTGGGCCACACCCGGTGACACTCAGGGGTTACTCCTGGCTATACGCTCAGAAGTTGCTCCTGGCTTGGGGGACCATATGGGACACTGGGGGATCGAACCGCAGTCCGTCCAAGGCTAGCATAGGCAAGGCAGGCACCTTACCTCTAGCGCCACCGCCCGGCCCCTGAGAAAGGAACTCTTATCCACTGCTGGTGGGAATGCCGTCTAATAACTAGTTCAACCTTTATGGAAAGCAATATGGAGTTTCCTCCAAAAACTGGAAATCGAGCTCCCATATGATCCAGCTATTCCACTCCTAGGAATATACCCTAGGAACACAAAAATACAATACAAAAGTCCCTTCCTTACACCTCTATTCATTGCAGCACTATTTACCATAGCAAGACTCTGGAAACAACCAAGATACCCTTCAACAGATGAATGGCTAAAGAAACTGTGGTACATATACACAATGGAATATTATGCAGCTGTCAGGAGAGATGAAGTCATGAAATTTACCTATACATGGATGTACATGGAATCTATTATGCTGAGTGAAATACGTCAGAGAGAGAGAGAGAGAGAGAGAGAGAGATGCAGAATGGTCTCACTCATCTATGGGTTTTAAGAAAAATGAAAGACATTCTTGCAATAATAATTTTCAGACACAAAACAGAGAAGGGCTGGAAGTTACAGCTCAGCTCATGAAGCTCACCACAAACAGGGATGTGTTTAGTTAGAGAAATAACTACATTTTGAACTATCCTAATAATGAGAATGTATGAGGGAAATAGAAAGCCTGTCTAAGATACAGGTGGGGGTTGGGTGGGAAGGAGGGAGATTTGGAACATTGGTGATGGGAATGTTGCACTGATGATGGTGGTGTTCCTTACATGACTGAAACCCAAACACAATCATGTATGTAATCAAGGTGTTTAAATAAATATATATAACCCCCCAAAACAAATAATACCATTGATTATGTGTTTATATTTACATGATGTTCATCTTTTGATTATAGTTATGAAGCAAGTTGAGATCAGGGTGAAAGCTCAATAAGCTTCCATTGTGCTTTGCAGACACTCAGCCCATTGAGCTTTGATCAAACAGCATCACGTGGGCCCCTGAGCACCTTTTGGTCTGACCCTAAGCACTGTGCTTAGAACCTGTGCAACACCAGATATGGTCTGAAAGCATGAAAAATTAAGGTAATTTTTTTTTATTAATTTAAGATTGCTTTTTTTAATAAGTAGAAAAAGTGTACCTGTAAACTGATGTTTTTTAGACAGTGAATATAATTGTTCACTATGTATTCCAAGTAATATGCTGGATATAAAGAGAAGGAAAGTCAGAAGTAATATGATAGAGGATTTATTGAAATATACTAAACAATAAAATAATTATTTAAATTAATTATTATATAATAACTTAATGAAATAAAGTATGAGAAGTTTTACCAGTATGTGGATTATTAAAGTAGTAGACAATTGATTATGGCAGCGTTTAACTGGTGGCCTTAACACCTAGTTCAAGAGAAATAATCAAAGGTGAAAAAACTCAAGGAAATTTTATCATTCAAAGATGAAATTGAAGGGCATAATTTTGATAAATTTTTAGTACACATGAAAGGAAATTGTACTACAAAAGCAGTGAAGTGAAGCTGAAGCTTTATGACCCAATCGTAAAGGACTGGGGTGATGCGGTCTGTCTGGAAGCAGTACTGACACTGGAAATAATCCACACACAGTTCACACAGTTAGGGAAATAAAACAGGTTAAGGAAAATTCCACCACAAACTTTCCATGCACTCACTAGAGATGCCAGCCAAGCAGATAGACTAGCTATAAAAAAAAAAAAAAAAACATTTTCCCCTGAGATTTGGGGTTTTTATTGGGAAGCCTAAGACCACACCCTGGGTGGAGAATAGGTAGGGTAAGGGACCAATTGAAAAGGTGCTTCAATTCAAAGGTGTTTTCAGTCCAACAGGTGACAAGCACCAGCAAAGAGGAATTATTGTGAATAGAATGAAAACTAGTTAATGTAACAGTGAGAGAGGAGTTTAAGGTAGAAGTTATATTTCTAGACAAGTATATCTCTTGTACTCCTAATGACCCTGTATGGCAAAATGCACCAAGTGTTTCTACTCACTTTTGTGCATCATTCCACAGGCATTAATTCTTTTGTGCTTGTTTGCAGGGGTGAGGGTGAAGGTGTGCACACATAGCAGTGTTCAGAAGATCATGTGGGATGCCTAGAACCGAACACTGGTCAGCCATGTGCAAGGCAAGCATTCTACCCATTGCACTATTGCTCTGATCCCTACATAAGTTTTTGCTTGCTACAATGGAAGTAGTTGAGTATCTCAAAATTGAGTGACACATGAATCACATAGACAAGTTTTAAAATGAGCCTAAGCCAGTTTTACTCTCTAAATTCCAATTAGTTAATCTAAAGTGTGATCTAAAGATGATGATTTTTAACTAGTGAGATTTGCACTTCACAATGTTTTGCATTGCTATTTTTTTTCTTCAGACACTATGTGGTATTTTGTTTAGTAGATATATAGTTAGAAATAGCAACCCCTAGGAAAAAGAAGATGGGAGGCATCACTTTCCCAACTTTAAATTGTATTACAAAGCTATTAAAACAGCATGGTATTGGAAAAAAGACAGACCCTCAGATATATGAAATGGACTTGAGTATTCAGTTTCTGTTCTTCAGACATACAATCAATTAATCTTTGATAAAGGGGCAATAAAAGAAAAATGGAACAAGGAAAACCTCTTCAACAAGTGGAATTGGGGGCCAGAGAGATAGCATGGAGGTAAGGCATTTGCCTTTCATGCAGAAGGTGAGTGTTTCAAACCCCAGCATTCCATATGGTCCCCTGAGTCTGCCAGGAGTGATTTATGAGCATAGAGCCAGGAGTAACCCCTGAGCGCTGCAGGGTGTGACCCAAAAATCAAAACAAAGTAAAACAAAACAAAACAAACAAACAAAAACCAAGTGGAATTGGGACAACTTGGTCAGCCACATGCAAAAAAATGAACTCAGACATCCATCTAACACCATGCACAAAGGTCAAATTCAAATGGATTAAAGACCTTAATATAAAACCTGAAACCATAAATATACAGAACAACATGTAGTAAACACTTCATGACATTGAGACTAAAGGTATCTTCAAGGAGGAAACATCACTCTCCAAACAAGTGGAAGCAGAGATAAACAGATGGGGCTATATTCAGCTGAGAAGCTTCTACACCTCAAAGGAAATAGTGCCTAGGATACAAAGACCAGCCGCAGAATGGGAGAAGTTATTCACCTAATATCCTTCAGATAAAGGGTTAATATCGAAGATATACAGAATATTGACATTACTTAACAAGAAAAACACATCTAACAGCATCAAAAAATGGGGAAAAGAAATGAACAGACACTTTGTCAAAGAAGAAATACAAATATACAAAAGGCACATGAAAATGTGCTCCACATCACTAATCATCAGGGAAATGCAAATCAAAACAACAATGAGGTACTGTCTCATGTCACAGAGACTGGCACACATCACAAAGAATGAGAACAATCAGTGCTGGCGGGGATGTGGAGAGAAAGGAACTCTCATTCACTGCTGGTGGGAATGTCATCTAGTCTAGCTTTTATAAAAAACAATATGGAGATTCCTCGAAAAACTAGAAATTGAGCTCCCATATGATCCAGCTATACCACTCTTAGGGTTATACCATAGTAACACAAGAAAGCAATGTCTACAAATAAACCAAAATGATAAAGTGTTAGTTAGAGACAAATGGCACCTTCTTTGTGATCTGTGCTTCCAAATTTCAAATTTCCTTTTCTCGGCCAAGTTCTCATTTTGCCTGAGCAAAAATATCTGGGCAAAAAATATCTGACGGCATTAACAAATAGTTGAAGCCATATTCTAGGCCAGATGATCTGATAAGTCAATATTCCCAAGAGCTAGAATCAATAATAAGTATCTCTGAAGAGACTATTTGTATTGTAGAAATAACATATGAACAATAATAAGAAAACAAAAGGGGAAAGGAAAAGTTGTATTTATAAGATTATGGTAGTTGTTAGAACATGCTTTGTAGTTTGTAATTACAAAATATTGTAAACTTGATATTAATAGAGGCACAACAAAAGAAAACTATGACATGTCTTCATTGTGCAGTAATCAGTTATAAAAAGACAAGTTAATAGCTATATATTGCTATTAATTAATCTCCAAGATTTTTTTGGTTTGCTTATGGTTCACACTTGGAAGTCCTCAGGGATTACTTTTCCTTCTGTGTTCAGGGATCAGCCCTGGCATCTGAGATGTTGGGGATTGAACTCAAATTAGCCAAGTGCAAGGCAAGTTTTCTGCCCCTGTACAGTCACTTTGGTCCCTTTAAGGTATTTTGTTAATTAAGCAAGTAATGTTAGAAACTGAGAATTAGTTTTCAGTAGAAAGCTTACTACAGAAATGAGTGGTGGTGGGAAGCACTAGGATAATGACAGAATGAAGCAGCCACTCTAGAGGAGTTGTGGTACTGGAATGTTTGTATATAAAGACCCATAAATAATAGTTTTTAAACCAGCCATGCATGGTGCCTAAAATAAAATATAAAAAATGAAAGTTATGTTAAAAAGCCCATACATAGAATACAATTATAGTCTATAAAGGGGCTAAGAATCCACAAGTAAATAGTTGTGTGAGTATATATGTGTTGAAACAGCCACATATATAATAACACATAATATATATACTGAATAAAAATCTAACCAAGTTTACTTAAGGGGTAGGACGAGACCAGAATGGAGAACAGAAAAATTATATTTCTCTAAATGCGTTTTAGCAAATTATAAGATAATCTATCTGTTAACAATTACTAAAATTAAAATAAAATTAAATGAATAAATTAAACGGTAAACAGCTTATCAAATTATTGGCTTAACCACACAAAAGGGGCTTATTTCAAATTGCTTTAAATACAGTAATTTTTGCTGTATGTGTCCTAGTGTGCTATTAATGTAATATTAAGTAATCTTGAATGGTTTTTTTTTTGGTTTTTTTTTGGGCCACATCCGTTTGACGCTCAGGGGTTACTCCTGGCTATGTGCTCAGAAATCGCCCCTGGCTTGGGGGGACCATATGGGACGCGGGGGGATCGAACCGCGGTCCGTTCCTTGGCTAGCGCTTGTAAGGCAGACACCTTACCTCTAGCGCCACCTTCCCGGCCCCTTGAATGGTTTTTTAATAACCACACTGTTAATAGTACTATTCGTGTTATTAGTTGTCTGTTGTTAGTTTATTTATAAAAAAAACATAAGATAAATCAATTATGACATTTTATTTAAATCATTAGAATTAACTTCAGAAACAGAGGAAAGTTATACAAATATATAATCATATTAATTAAACAAAAACCCAGTAATTATGTCATAATTGGTAGAATGGGTCTACCATAAAATAGTCATAAAATAATTTATCTTTAAAAGTGCCTTTTGATTTGGTTATAGACTTAGAAGTAATGGAATAATTATTAGTGAATGTTTCTAGTGAGCAGAGTATGCTGCCTAATACTATTTCTCATCCCAAGAAGTAGCATTTCTTAGATTAATTGCTAATTCCAGGAAATAGAAGAATATAACTAAGTAATTTATTAAAATTTAAATAAAAAAGAACTTTGAGACTATTAGAAGAGACTACTATTGGTATATATTGTATAAATCTATTTTTAACAATATCCTCAGTGCAGTATAACATAGCAACCATGTATAAATCAATGAGACCAATAAATCAATTAATACCATAAGTATTTTAAAGTTACTGTTGAAATGATGGCTCATTATATAAAATGATAAATTAAGACATTTCTAAGAGCTATATTCAATGTTTCTAACTAAGAAGATGTTTGAGGAGAAGAAATTTCTCCTATGGTTATATCCTATGGTTATATCTATTAGGTATTAGGTATTATGTTAACTCCGGACTCAAGAACTGTCCCACTAAGAATGAGGGAATCAGACAGTATTGCAAGAAAGCAAGGGAGTTTTAGTGCAGCATACTGAGATCAACCATCTCCTAAGAAAATAGTGATCCCAGGTGGGCTCACAGGCCTTTTTTTAAATAGGGAATTTAGGGGATTCCCACCTCTGGATAGTTGGTTTTTTAAAACTGTAGGTTCTTAGTACAAAATTGCATCAGACAAACGGCTAGGATTGGTCGTAGGATATATGTTACATCAGACAAGTGGCTAGGGTGGGTTGTAGGCTCGATGAAAGGAAATCATGAGCCTCCAAATCTAGGGTGAGATGGTCAGTTCCTTCAGACCCAGAGTGTGGTTGCCATCTGGCCATCTGTCCTTTGCTGTTTTTCCTGGTCTGATTCCAGGAACTGGTTGTTCTTCTGGGTCTAGTCTTTGTTCCTTGAAACTTGAGCCTGTCATGACTGTACTTATGTCTAGGTGTCTAAGCAAAACCAGGGTGAAAACAGCAGTTAAGTCCAAACCATCAAACATTAAGCAAAGCCAGGGTTACAGAAGGAAAGCAGCAGTTAATTCCAAACTTATATTCTAATATTCTCTTTTAACAGGTAAAAAAGATAATAAAGTTATGATTTTACTGAATCAAATAAAATAATATAGACAATACTCATTAAATGCTGCTAAGATGAAAATATTATTAGCTTGATGCTCTAATAAACTGAATTAACTGGACAGGCTTCTAATCTTAAAATAATAGATAATCTGATATTATGTGTCTTTTGGTAGAAGTTTGTCACACCTTTGATAAATAATTTGGCTAGAAATGGAATATAAATGTCATAAAAATATAGATTTAATTGTTCATCTATAGTTACTCTGTTGAACAAAGTAATATATAAATGATACCAGGTAGATGCAAGTAGAAAAATTATAAATTTGATATTCATTGTAAATCATAAGGCCTAGATTTCCAATGAATGCATTACAAAGAGAAAACAGTTTTAAAAGTTATTTAGGGATACAGTCATCATTTCTAGTGTACAGTCTTTGTTCAAATTCGAAAACACATACCGTTAAAAAAATCACTTGAGATAAAAAAGAAAATTTAAATATGAATTGGAGCTCTGATTCTATGGTGTGATGAAAATGTGTGCTTAAGAAGTAGAATAAATCCTTTTAGAGATTCAAAACAAAAACAAATCCTTATCGTGTCTTTATTATTGTGTCCTTATTTGGCCAGGAATTTGTCAATGGTAAAAAGTAAAATTTGGTGGATTTATATTTGGTGATCATTTTGTGCCTACGTTTGAAATTACTCATAATAAAATCGCTTAAAATAATGTTAAGGAAAAAACCATTTAACTGAGAGTGGACAGTGGTAATTTCAGGCCTAAAGGCATCAGAAAAGGAGATTTTCTTGGGCCTCTCAAATCATTATGTGCAATCCTTGCCAAGTATCCCTGCTTTGGAAATATCTTTGAAAGATCTATTTTATTTTGTAGTTCAATATTATCTTTCTGGTTCTCTAAATATAAGTGTCTGTGACTGTCTATACAGTTCTGTGTGAGCCCCATGTGCATAGTTAATCAAACTTACTAAACTGCCACAAAGTCTAAGGGTCAGTGAGCCCCCGGGACTCTGCCCAGTGCTATTGATTCCTGCCTATGCCCTGTGGTCTTGTGACTTCCCTGAATGGCCTATGACCTGGGTTTCCTGCGCCTCAAGGAACACACTGTGCGTTGGGGTGGTTTCCTTTGCTGCAGAGAATGTTGTGAGATTCCTAATAAAATCTACTGAGTAACAATAAGGTTCAAGGTTGGCTTCTCCTGCACAGGAGTTAAGCCTTATCTGCTTTCAGCACTGCTCTCCCTGTGGTACTTAGCCAGACTTGCTGAAGAATTTGAGAGCAATTGGTTTGCAAGCTGTCGCTGCTAACTCTGGCTCCAGCCTCAGAGGTGACCTCTCTCCAGGCTGGATTATTTATGTGTATCCTGCAGTCTGGCTGGGGAAGTGTGTTTTGGCCCCCAAACAAAGATTACTGTCTCCTAGATGACCTCAAAATATTTCCCAGCACATGGGTCTATTAGGCTACTTTGCAGAAGTTTGCTGACATTTAATTTTAGTTGTTACAGATTATTTCATTTCTAAAGTGCCAGCATCATTTCTGTGGGGACTAGTTGTATGCAGTACAAATGGTAGGTGCCATTTTTGAAGATGAGTTCCAAAAGTTTTGTGTAGCAAATGGATAGCAATGGATGCCTGACCATAGTAAAGAGGATAATAATATATTTAGGATTTGGAGCTGGACTGGCATATAGTTAGGAACATAGTCATTGGCAGGCTTGATATGGGTTTGAATATCAACTATCGAAACACTGTGATTTGGAAGCATCAACTTACTCTACAAGCTTTAGTTTTCCTAGGTTGATGACAGTATTCTTCAAAGGAGGGTGTTTTAAAGATTGTGTATACTTATCATATAGGGATTGATCATAAAAACTATTTCTATATTATTAAAAATAATAATATAACAATATAATAATTCTCAGCTACAACTTTCAAAATTTTAGCACTCTTATTGGCATCTATATTTTGTACTATAGATATCTGTTCATAATTCTTTAGCTGACATTAATGTTGTAGAGACTCTCAGTTTTCCTTCCAATTGTTTAGTTTATGCTTGGCCATTTAATAGGTACATAGTATCTGTTGACTGAATGAATGCTCGAGAATTTTATCAGCACTAAGTAAATCTGTCTTTTGAATTCATAAACACAACTGGTATGTGCATATTATCTCCATATTCATGATAAAAATATTGATGAGAATCATACACTGAATTCACTATTGCTTCTTTCTGTTGTTTTGTTTTGGGGCTAGACTCCTCAGAGCTCAAGATCTTTCTCTGGCTCTGTGCTTTCCTGGCAGGACTTGGGGACCATATGTGGTAGCAGGGATTGAATCTAGGTGTGCTTTACACCCATGTGCTTACACATGTGCTTATACACATGTGCTTTACCTGATGTACCATTTATCTGGTCTAATAACTAATTTTTCTAATAAATTTTTAAATGGAATGACTTTGAGATACACAGTTCATTACTTCTTGTAGAGATAGATTTTGGAGGCGACTTTTGGAGTTTTCTGTGGGTCCTGGCTCTTCTTTTTTTACTCTGAAAAGAATAGTGTTAGTTAACTGTAGATTATTTGAAGAAAAATGAGTTGAAATTTTTTAGATAAAGATGACATATATTATGTGTATATACCAAAATATATAACATTAATTATATAAAATATAATTACATGTAATAGTTAATATTTACATATGTTATGTAGTTTTTCTAAATGCATTCAGGTTTCCAAAATTGTATGCTAGCCTAGGATTTTCTTTGATTTTTCTTAGAAATGGACATCTGTGTTTTATTCCTTAGGGTGTCAGAAGTGGAGCCCAGCATGTTTGAGAGGGCTCATTATGGCGTGGTGCAGGCCAGCAAAGACACTTTTGTTAGGTTCAGGTAATGGAGATGATTGGCAATGACACTTTGGTTAGGCTTTTCTACAAGAATATAAGCCTTTGACCATAATATAATTACTGATGATCAATTTACTGTAGTCATACAGTTATTTAATTAGAGATAGGACACAATTTAAGTGAGGTTTAAAGAAAGACATCCTTCTTCTCAAATCATAATTTCCTTAAAGCCACTCAGTTTATTTCCTCTGAGTATTTGACACAAACCCTTTCTTTAATCAGGAAAAATGTTATACAACGCTCAACATCTACATATATAAAATAGGTATACCAATAAAATGCTTTCGATAATAACTCTTGAAAAAATTTATTTTAAGATGAAGTTTTAAAAAGTTATACAATTCAGCATGGTGTTGACCAAGAATTTAAAGAGCTAGACCTGAGACCCTGCCTCTCTCAAAAAATCTTTTTCTACCTTGACCTGCTCACCTTGCATTGAACAAAGTCTTGGGTGGACTTGAACTGCCATGATATTTAGATGTTATCTGGGGTTGAATTAAATATTTCTGTCTACTTATTGTCAAGATGATGATAATAATAATGATGAGCAACACACACACACACACACACACACACACACACACACACACACACACACACAACCTCCATAACCTTTTGCTCAAGGAGAGAATGCTCCAACCTCTTCCTTCATATAGGTACAATGCCTACATATTTTTTTCTGGGAAAAATTTAATTTCCCACTGCATTTCTGTGCACTCTATATCTGTACTTCCTAATATACATGTTCGCATATTCACAGGCATTATATTATACAGTAGCAATACAATCCTAATCCCTTCTGGCATTTAAACATCATTAGATGTTCAGATTCCTCTTTCAAGAAGAAAACATCTCTGAAAGGTGAAGAAACTGCTCTAGGATCAGTCTCAAAGATGGAAGGAAGCAACCAATTTGTTGGATATGGATAGATTTTCTTGAAATATAGAAAAATGTCATATCCATATGTTATATTCATGTTTTCTCCTCAGAAAATATTAATAGTTGTAGTCAGTTCAGTGTTTTCTGAAGACATGTTTCTGATATTATATGTTAAAGATTAGTATTCACAACAAATGAAAAAGAAAAGTTCCCATATTGCTGTCCAAGGATAGAGAAATATTCTAGACACCTTGCCAACTCCTTCCTGGTAGCATTTTCCCAAGAGGATGAGGGAATAGACGAACAGGAACATATAATAATATGATTTAGATACAACATTTATTACCAGGCCCAAGTGACTACTACTTTAAGGCTTTGAAAGAGAAAGTCCAGGGGTGACATCCTGATTAAATATATTCAACCAAAGTTGGCTTCTACATAAATATTATTGTGTGTCACTGCTTATTTTCTTCATTAGCAGAATTGAAATGAAATAGCTTGTTTTGTGCTCATCATCCTATCTTGAATGGAATTCCCTGAGTGGAGAAAAAGAAAAACAGTGATAGAAAAACCCAAGGCAGTAGGACTGCTTTGCCTGTGAAAAATTGTGAAGTACATAAAGTTTATTTTTGCTACCATCTTACATCCCTTTCTTTATGTCCTGATTTCCTGTAGCCATTCCTCAGGCTCTAGCCTGTGTCCAATTCCCCAGGGCCTCCTTGCTGTCAGTTAATAATTGCTTTCAATGCTGTTATTCTTCTCAGAGTTTTTTTGCATTTTAATAGGACCCCCAGGGATTCAAGTGTCTCCAGGACCAAAAGAGGGAATCTCTAATGGTGGAATTTTAGGTCTTGGTGACAGGCATTGTGGGACATTTTTAGGGGAATGAGTATTTTCTCAGAAGGCAAACACCCTGACAGCCTGACTGTGTGTAGGTGCCTTACAGAGAAACTCCAGAAATGTTGGTTTCATCAGCAAAGAAATACTGAAGTTTCTAGAAAAGAAAGCCTTAAAGTTTGCTAATTGGAACTCCGTGTTTTAATCAGGATTCCAGCCCATGATATGCTGTAATATGGGATGCATTTCCAGCTGAGAAAATGAGACTGTATTTGAGTGAAAGTTCTCTTTAGAGCCAGTGACATAGGAAATCAAGGCTGTTCAATCTTTTTTTCTAGGATTTTTACTCCCCGAGTAAAGGATTTCCAATGGCACATTGTTGGACCTCGGGATTCTCATTGTAGAATCTCAGGTATAGGTCTGAAATGGCAATAAGCCCCATCTTAATTGGTGTTTCCATTTTCATTTAGTTCCTGGACAAAAGACAAAAAAACCAAAAAAGGGAAAGAAAAGAAGCCAGGATATTCTTCTCACCATGGTCTAGCCCAAGAGGCTGTCAATTGCTGAACTCTACCCAGACCTCTCTATCACTCATTTTTTTTTCTCCTTTGCTAAGTAAACAGTGAAGCTTCATCCATTATTCAGCTATCAGAGACTGTCAGGATTTTCTGGCTGTGGAACTTGGGAGTTCTTACATTTCTTTAAAAATGTGGAAAAATGTATTTGTAAAACTGCTGGAAAGGGAAATGAAGAAAGATATCAACTCCTACAATATAATTAATCCTTGTGCGCATCTCCCACAGAGGAGTTACTGGAGTTTTGCTTCAGAAATGGGAACTTGGTTTTCTTTCTTTCATTCTTTCTTATTTTTTGTTTAAATTTAGTTACCATTATTCACACTTAACTACCTGTGGCAAGTCCTGTGGAAGGGAGAGACTGTGGTAAACAGGTTTGGGACACAGAGGAAGGAAGGGCTTTGAAACTGTGCCCCATGAGGAAAAGCCCAGAGCAGCTGTGCATAGCTCTACCTTAGAGCTGTAAACACGCCTCCATTACCACTAACCAATGTTACTTTTATTGCTCTAGGAAGGCATTCTGCAGGTTTTTTTTTCCAGCTTGAATACTGTAGTTTGAAGTCCTATTTGGAAGAGATTTTCCAGGTCAAAAGTCGCAGGTAGAAGACTATTACTGAAGGAAGTACAATTGCTACATGTAAATATAGGCTTTCATCTTTCTACCAAGGGTTATAACCTTGAGAAACAGAGAATCAGCCTTACAAGGAAGGATTTGAGAAGCCAAAGGGCTGAGATAGTTGGAGAAGCTTCTCAGCCCTTAAAATGAGCCATCTTTACTGCCAGATGATGGTCCCACTTTCAGATGATGAATTTTAAAGGCTGTAAGCAACCAAGAAATCATAGAAACTGAGCTGTTGTCTTTTTTCCTTTGTGGTAGGGTGCATGAATCTCAAAATAAAGAGTCAGCAAGCCCAATTTATATTTATCAATTTCATTTTCTATGACTTATTAGAGTTGGTGTCTTCAGACAGGGGATTCACTGCACTCCCATATTTGGTAAATTGCAATGCACTTTTGGACTATCGGAATGATGGGCAGATTTTCTACTGATGTTAAACACAGTTGGCATAATTAAAACTAGAAGAACAATTGAGGGTATTCTGAATAGAAATGAATGAGATCATGTTAGAATACAGGACAAAGGAAGCAGAAAAATTCCCCCATACTCTTAACTTTTTCTTTAATAAAATGATTAATGATAGAACAGTTAGAACTTGTGACTACAAGTTAAAATCATTGAAAATATTTCTCACAATCAAATATAAGTTAAAATGGTGAAAATAATGTTAGTAGACAGAAAGCATTTTATATATATATTTTGGGAAATGTTGGAAGGGGAAGACTAGTTACAGAGATCACAGCTTAAGAATGACTGTGTGTCAAAAATCACTAATACTCTTTCAACAAGAAGAGAGATTAGGGGCCACATACAGTATTTCCTTAGGTTTCAAAATATTTTTCAAGGGCTGATGATTCAGATGTTAGTGAAAACCCAGGCAAACCAAATGGTAAGATGGATGAAATGATCAAGATTTAACAGAGAGCTAGAGACAGAGTTCAAAGGCTGGTGTACATGCTTTATATGATGGAAGCCTGGGAAGAACACACATGACCCATAGCAGCAAGCCTGAAGAGCACTCAAGTATTACCTTGTGTGACCTCCAAAGCAAGAAAACCATAAAATTCAACAGAATCCAATTAAAAGCAATATATCAATATTCACTGTTTAGAGCTGGGGGCAGATATATGAAGATAAAACTTGGGAGAGATTCTTAAAATTAAATTGGTGTAAAAGAATAAAGAGTGAAAGTAAGATGAAATGAGATGAGATGACATAAATTAAACCAGAATTTGAAAAACATAGTCTGACACTAATTTAGATAAGCTTTAAAAAAGTTCTACCTATGTTCTAAAGTCTTGGTGTTCTTATCTCTAAAATGGGATAATCATAGGATCTGCTCCATAAAATCTTGTGAGAAGTTCACAGTGATAATAGATGGAAGATACTTAACATAATAACTCAGTATATTTTAATCATCATTATTACTGTAATCATAGTAATTAATTTATCATTTGAGAATGGTATAATACTTATAATAATATATTATATTGTGATTATGTAATTTAGGTCATCTATTATTTGTTATATATAAAGACTATGATAGGAGTATTCATAGAATATATATCTGTAAATTTAGTATATTGTCCTTGTAAGTAACTACAATTTAGTTGAAATATGATAAATTTTAACATTTGTTTTTTTTTATAGGGGAAAGTGAATTTTTTGTCTTCCTCCTTTTTATAATATTTGAGACACATCTGACTGTACCACGGATTACTCCTGGCCCTGTAGTCAGAGATCACTCCTGGAGAGGCTTATGGGGCATATAGGGTGTCCTAACATTGTATTATTTCTTTGACACTATATTTCTTGTTTTATTTTGTTTGACTTTCCCTTTTTAGGTCACACTCTGCATTATTCAGGAATTATTCCTCGCTTTGTGCTTAGGAGTAACCCAGGGTCAATCCCAAGTGATGATGTAGATTGAAGTAGGGCAGTACTTAAGGCAAGAGCCTTGCTTTCTATACTATCCCTCTGACTTGCAGAATTTCAGGACTCGGTTTAACAAACCATTGTTAGAGTATGGATTAAGTGAGTTTGCTTGAATACATATTCATGTTAAATAAAGCTAAAGAATCCTGTTAGCAAGACTTGTTACTGAAAAAGAAAGTAGTTGAATAGATAAAATTGTATTACTTAGGTCAAAGTTAAAAAAATTTAGTACTTTAGCCAGATTCTATGTAATAGCCCAGACTTAGTTCCAGATAGCTGATTGTAAGATGCTGGTTGGATTAAATGTCATCAGAGCATAAACTACAGAGTGTAATTTGACTTGGACAAGGTGACTTCCTTAAATGGGTTGTCCATTATATCAATGACTGTGCCCAGGGAATTTTAATTCATAGAGTGATTTATAGACAACATAGAGAGGAAATATTTTAAATACTGATAGTTCCCAAGAAGAAAGAGTCTGCTTGTCATTCTAGGCCACTTTGGGATGTACCAGTGTTGGTCAGGAGGCAGAAAAAAAGCAAGAAGAGGAAATGGAGTGATAGCACAATTTGTTGGGCACTAACCTTACATGTGGCTGACATGTGCTAGGTTCCTGGCATCCTATATGGTCCCCCAAGCACACCAGGAGTAATTCCTGAGTACAAAGCTAGAAATAATGCCTGAGCATTGCTGGCTGTGACTCAAATCATCCTCCTCCACCCAAAAAAGCAAGGAGAAAGCTTGAACCATATCCTTCATTATTCTTTTTTTAATGTATATTTTATTTAAACAACTTGATTACACACATGATTGTGTTTAGGTTTCAGCAATGTAAAGAACACCACCCATCACCAGTGCAACATTCCCATCTCCAATGTCCCAAATCTCCCTCCTCCCCACCCAACCCCTCCCTACCTGTACTCTAGACAGGCTTTCTATTTCCCTCATACAGTCTCATTGTTAGGATAGTTCTCAATGTAGTTATTTCTCTAACTAAACTCATCCCTGTTTGTGGTGAGCTTCATGAGGTGAGCTGTAACTTCCAGCCCTTCTCTCTTTTGTGTTTGAAAATTATTATTGCAAGAATGTCTTTCATTTTTCTTAAAACCCATAAATGAGTGAGACCATTCTCTCTCTCTCTCTCTCTCTCTCTCTCTCTGACTTATTTCACTCAGCATAATAGATTCCACGTACATCCATGTATAGGAAAATTTCATGACTTCATCTCTCCTGACAGCTGCATAATATTCCATTGTGTATATGTACCATAGTTTCTTTAGCCACTCATCTATTGAAGGGTATCTTGGCTGTTTCCAGAGTCTTGCTATGGTAAATAGTGCTGCAATGAATATAGGTGTAAGGAAGGGATTTTCGTATTGTATTTTTGTGTTCCTTATTATTCCTTTTTTTTGTTTTGTTTTGGGCCACACCCAGCGTTGCTCAGGGATTACTCCTGGCTGTCTGCTCAGAAATAGCTCCTGGCAGGCTCAGGAGACCATATGGGACACCGGTATTCGAACCAACCACCTTTGGTCCTGGGTCAGCTGCTTGCAAGGCAAACACCGCTGTGCTATCTCTCTGGGCCCTATTATTCTTTTTTAATGAGGAATGCTATACAGGGCAGAGGAAATAATTTAGAGTTCACTAGTTTAAATAATATCAGCAGGTTTTGGGACAAGAAGCTGCCCTTAATAGTTTGTGATCTGACCCTGACTTGTATTTGGACAGGGAAATAAAATACTGGCTTGATGTGTGAAGTTTGCTAAAGGATGCTGTTGATGGTATGAACCTGAGATAAGCCAATTAGTTGGTCAATAAGAGCCATGTTCACAGGTGGCTTTAAAAAAATGAATCTTAAAAGTTAGACCTGGAAAAAATAGAATCTTCTCAGTCACTTGGTCTCTGCTCCCAACCCAAGATGTCAAGGTATCATAAATAGAGAAAATTAAGATATGATTAATACATTAGCATCCTAGCTGTAAATTCAGGGTAAAAACCCAGGGGGGAAACTACCTGTAGAGGCAGATTTAGGAGGAAGAATTTGTCTGAAATAAATCCATTCAAAAATGGAACAGATGTCTTTGTCCAACAGAGAATGCCTGAATGCAGATGTTTTCTGCAATAGGAGAAGCAAGTCATTCACATTTTAGGTGGGAATCCTTCAATGACTAGGAACTTGGAATGAGGACCAACACATGGATTCTATTATTACATAATAATATATTTTCTATAGAATAATTGCATGCCTTGTCGGTGAGGGCAATTATATAGCAATTGCTTTTATTCGTGTTCTCTCCTTTAATTTCTCAGAGCTAGAACTAATTTTAAAAGACTAAAATTCAGCAATAGGAACAAATGGTATTTTTTTTTACATAGTTGTAATAACTGGGTCTCTGACAGCAAGGATTGGAATCAAGCCATTGGAAAAAGAACCCTATTTTAGTGTCAGTTAAGTGGAAGCCAAGTGACCAGACGTCTTGGTTAAAAACAATGGACTGACCTTGAGTTCTCTTGAGAAACTAAGAACTGTAAGATTTGTATTGGCACTGTGTTTCTGTGAAGTCATTCTTCCATTAGAGATTTATTGAGTCCTTGATTTGCCCTATTCTTTGGGTATTTTACTCCGTAGCAGAACTATCTGTTGAAAGAAGCTTGTGTATTTGCTGTCATTTTGAGTCTATGTTACCATTAAATATTAAAAGAATCTAATGGATAGTAAGCTTATCAGATTCCTCTTCCTTAAACGAAAGGAGTTGTATTGTAATGATCTGTGTGTTTCCTTGTGATTGAAAATTTCTTGAATTCCATGATGGTGTGCTCTTTGTGGTATTCTAAAATCTCTATTGACTCAGTGGTTTGAGCTACTGTTTGTTGTTGGCAGCAATCTGTGTCTTTCCTTCATCTTTTCAGATGCTTTCACGCTACAAGTGTTTTTTTTTCCTTATTTAAAACCAAAAGAGCAGAGACTCAAACTAATAATTTGTTCAGAAATCACACTGATTTTATCTGAGTTTATCTGTTTATCTGAGTAATTCTCCTCTCTTATTATTACAAAGTTCTCTCATATGACAAATGTCAAAAACTTTCAAATAATGATACTGGGAATGTACATTCTGTCCGATACTTGAGAAACAAACAAAAAGGACTTAACTATGAGTCCCTTTAGCCTCCCTTCCCAATGAGTTTAATCCTCTCCTCTTCCAACCACTATTGGTGAAAACATGAAAGAGACAGGGGTGGGGAGCATTAAAGATAGATATGGAAAATCATGGACATATGTGAATTTTCCCCACTTATATCAACTTCTATTTTTCACCATTTTAGTAACATATTTGGTTTACTTCAGTTTTTAAGGGAACATGTAGATGCACTTTCATCTGAAATTTCTAAAATTTCATTCTGATATGCACATCACTTTTAAAATCCGATTCAAAATGCTTTTAAATTCTCCTATACATGGATGTACATGGAATCTATTATGCTGAGTGAAATAAGTCAGAGAAAAAAAAAGAAAGATGGAGAATGGTCTCACTCATCTATGGGTTTTAAGAAAAATGAAAGACATTTCTCAACAATTTTCAGAGACATAAGAGAGGAGGACTGGACCTTACAGCCGACTTCATGAATCTCACCACAAGGAGTGATGTGTTTAGTTAGAGAAATAACCACATTGAGAACTATCCTAACAATGAGATTAATGAGGGAAGTGGAAAGCCTGTCTGGAGTATAGGGGCGGGGAGGGGCGGGGAGGAGGGATATTTGGGTCATTGGTGATGGGAATGTTGCACTGGAGATGGGGGGTGGGGTGTCATCTGATATGACTGAAACCCAACCACAATCATGTTCGTAACCAAGGTGTTTAAATAAAAAAATATTAAAAAATGTGTAATTTATGATTTATATAATATGTGTGTATGTGTGTCTTTGAGTGAGGGTTAAGAATACTGGACATGCAGGACTGCAAACATTCAATGTCTAACTCAATACAAGGACAGGCTATTTTCATTTGTATGTTTTCTGAGTTCTCAACAAATTAAATTAGAAATTCTTCCGAGACACAAGTTATTGTATCTTTTTTCTTTTATCAATAGTTTTATTATTATAACTGAAAATATACCACTTAATGTACCATTACCTTGAAAACTTCTATATCTACCTTATTTATAATAAAAAATAATGATGTATAATATAGTTCTCTATAATGCATAACTATCAGTCTTCTGAATTCGTGATATTCTGGCTCAAACATCTGGTGGGACTTTGAATTGTCTTGATAGTAATACTAATGGGGTTAAATAATTGATATGGTCACATGCTCAGAATCAAAAGTTAGAGGAATAAATTAGGTTAATCTTGGTAAAATTAGGCAACTTAGTACATAGATCTGCTTTTAGTGGCATGCCTTAATTTTAAACCTTTAGTTTTCATTATGTACTTGTGAAAATGAACATTCACACGTGCCTGTGGTCTATATATTGTGTGTTTGGTAGGCTGCTTATGTGGGGATATGTGATTTACTACATGCATATGTGTGTGGTATGGGTGTCTGACACACTTTTGAGTGGGATGCAGGGGAGTAGGCAGTGCATCAAAGTGTTTCTGCATGTAGGCTCTTTTGAAGGGCAAGTGACTCAGGAGTCCTAAGTGCCAGTCCTTGTGATACTCAAAGAACTGGTTCATTGGTAGGGCTCTAGGACATGTTACTGCTTTGTCTGCAAAATACCAGAAACCACCAGGGCAACTCTAACAATGCTCAGGGTTTAAAATTCACTACGACTGGAGTAGGAATACCAACATTTTATCAATGATTAATACATTTATTAATAAATTAATAAAATAGATCAATAAATGACTTTTTTCAGAAGGACTTGTATTAAGCAAAACATTAATGCATATAAAGTACTTACTATAATGCATAATAAATATATGGTAAATACCCTCGTCACATAACTAAATTACATGTTGGTCATGCTTATTTATCAATATTTGTTGTCTTTTTTTTTTTTGACTACACTCAATGATACTCAAAGATAACTCCAGACTCTGTGCGTAGGGGTCACTCTTTGCAGAGCTCAGAGCACCATACGTGGTGTTGGGCTTTTAACTAGGTCAGCCACATGCAAAGCAAAAACCTTACCCACTGTAATAGCTCTCTGGCTCTTCAATATTCATTACTATAATTCTCATGGGGATGATTGTCATCATTACCTTTACCATCTTATTTCAAAATACAAACAATTTGAAATCTTCAGGAAAAGTTTTATGCTCTAGGTTTGTCTTTTACTTTTTTCCTCCTAATTGAGCAGGTGTTAATCATGGACCATGCACACTCCAATCATCATATTATCTCTATTCTCTAAAAATATGAACAGGTAAGGATTACTTTACCCAATGATAGGTTTGTTTTTTGGTAGGTATTTATTAAAGTAGTGATCAATTAAATGGTATATTTGTATGATTGTGTGATGAGGGTTATTATATGAGTGTAGATTGAAAAACACTGTTGGGTCTTAGATTTAAATGAATTGTTTCACTTGCTGAATTAATACTTGGTATTAGTATAGAATAATTTCTTTCCTGCTTTTTAAATTTACAATACACTATTGAAAATGTTGTTACAGTGAATATTAAAATAATGACTAATACACAAGGGGCCAATTTAGTAGGAACTTTAATAATGGCTTCCTGAAACTGGGCCTTGTTGGAAATATATAATTAAAGATGAGTAATTTTAGATAACTGAATGTTGGAAAAAAGGCACACAGGCCAATAGAAATCAGCCCCAAGCTTTTTTCAATGTAGGTTTTAAGAAACTGAGGTTAACATGTGTAAGATATTGCTTTATCTTTGTTTTCCCTCTTCCTCTTGGTCTTACCATATCCAACCAGCAATTCGTAATGGATATAGTGCTCAGAAATCAATAATTACTTTCTGTCAACTGGCTAGAGATAATATTCAATATACAATGGGTATCTCTGAGATAGTCAGTTATCACAATGTTTTGTTTTTAACAAGGTCATGACTGAAGGATTCAATTTTTTTCTGTATTTTGCTTGATAAAGGACATTAAATGTATGATTGGTCAATAGAAGAATATTAAACACAATAAACAGAAATGTTTTGTTTATAATGTTAACACACATATGCATATGTGTATGTTTTGCTATGTGACACATCATGTAATAAGCTTAAACAATCAAAGGATAAAAACTTATTCTGACACAAAAGTGCTAATTGATAACTTGATAATGTGGAAAAAGTGTGGGCTTCACTGTGGGTGATCCGGATTTGAGGACTGGTTCTTCCAATAATAGCTGGATGATTAGACTATTAACTTCTGAGGTCCTCAATTTCCTCATTAAAAAAAATGGAGAGTTGGGTAGCCTATCCAGAAACTTCTGCCATGCCTTTGCAAGTTGCAACGCTATAGACTCATCTTTGGAAGGCATCTACAAACTCTGTTGTTGCCATATAAATTCATTAGCCCAGTGCCACAGATCTCCAAAGCCGTGGACCATGAGGCAATATATGTGACTGTGTGTGACACTCCCTTAATTTTGATACTTATTTCCCTGTAGGAATACACCAAAGTAGATGTAAATTTTTCATCAAAGTCACATAAGCTTAACAAACAAAACCATCAATAGAACATTCAGTTAGCAACATACAGGCTAGTATAATGACACAAGATCCCATTGCAAGATATGACAATTTCACAAATTTTCTTTTAATGAAGTTTATTTTTGATAATTACGTTACCAATAGTTGTAGCAAAAAATAAGCAAATTATTCATATCTGCCAAAGGGCAGGTTTTGGTGAGGTTGGGAAACTGATGACAAATATGGAGAGAATATTACATTGTGGTATACTATAATTTATACTGATAATGATGTTGGAATATTGAATGTAGTAATAATTAATTATTTAATTAAATTAAGTTAATTAAATAGTTACTGCCAGAAATAACTGTACTGTTATGTGAACAACTTTAACTACATTATCTAAAGAAATTTAATTAAAAATATAAGGAATTAATAAACTAGATAATTTCTGTAGTTTTTTTCTAAATAATATGTGGCATTTTCAAGTGTTTTAGCTGTATCTATATGTGGTATTATGCCTCTTTTCTTCCCTCTGTCTACCTTTTTTTCCACCCTCCTTCCATCTCTTTTTTTCCCTCTTACTTATCCTCCAGTCTCCATTCTACCTTCCCTCCTTGCCTCTCTTCACCACTTTTATTTTTTTTATTTTCTTCTGAAACATTTAAGCATACTACTATACTAGATTATGCCATAGTAGGTCAAGAATAACATAGTGTATTCTCACACTAATTTATAATAGATTATGTTAAGTAGAACTCATTTAAACAGATTTTTTGCATTTATGGAATTTATGAAAATATATTTTAATATAGGATGTTTATTAGAATGATAATAAAAGAGAAGTTGATAGTTTATGAGAGTTTTTATTGGGGGAATAATTCTATGATGAATTGGCTTGAGAAACAGTTTTGGCAAGATGACATTAGGATTTGCTATGGAAGAGGTATTAGCTAAGTGAAGGGTGTGGTATGAGGGTATGTGTTGCTACGAGAGGAAAAGGCAGTATTATGTTAAGATCCTAAGATATGGAAAGTAAGGATTAGTGAAAAAAGTATTTTGTAAAGAAGTTAGCAAGGATAGTAGTAGATATGGAATATATTAATTTTTCCCTTTATTCTAAGAGCAGTGATAAGCAATAGAATGAGCTGCAAATTATTTGTGTTGAACTATAGTATTGTTAAACATCCTGAAAGTTTCAGAATATAACTCAAATCTCTATGTTCATGATTCCACATTATTAAATTTGGACAGTTTGCTATAGTTTCCTCTCTGGAGTAACATAATACTGTAGAGTCATGGGAAGTCTTTATGCAAACAGTTTGGATTTTATTTTCTTCTTCCAGACTCCCTATGAAATTTTAATCACCATTCACAATCAGGTTTTTATACACCCACTAAAATTTGGGTGACTATAAGTAATATATAACATAGTTTCTTAAGGACTTAAACTCTAATTAATTAATATTAGTCTATTTTTGAAACTTGCTTTAATGACTCTCTGAAAATTACACATTTTGATATCTTAAAGTTACCTAGTAATGCTAAATGGTATTTTATTTTAATTTATTGAAACCACTGTGATTCACAAAATCCTTCATAATTGGATTTCAGACATATAATAAATCAGGTCCAATCCCACCACCATTGTTGACCTCCCTCCATCAATGTTTCCAGAGTGCACCCTATATATTACATACTCTGGCCCTATGGCCTGCCAGTATAACAGGCCCATTTTATGCTTAGATTGTTATAGTTAGAGCATCTTGATTCTATTGTAGTTGACTTGGGATTGGATATTTACTTCTGTTCTTTTTTTTTTATCTCCATCACATTCATCTGAGACCACTTGGCCCCTGATTCCCCATACTTTCACTTCCTTTTTAATTTTATTAGAAAAATGCAGAAATAGAGGTAAAACAAAGTAATTTGTGTTCCAGGGTTCTGGGAAAAAGGTGGAGCCAAAGTCTAAAAGATAAAAAAAAAATGGGGTGGCAGTTTTTTGCATAGGTGCAGCAAAAGTTGTGAAAAATACAAAAAAAAACAAAAAACAAAAAACAAAAACAACAAACCCAGCAACAACCCTTGAGCTTAAAAACAGGCTGTCCCTATTCAGGAAGCATCCTGCCATAAGATCAACTACAGGTTACAGGCATATGAAGTTGCTAATCCCAAAGTCTTTCTTCATATTCCCAAGAAAAGTTCTCCTCAACCACAGGTATCGCAGTTGGGCTTTAGTAATTAAAGATCTTGGTTTTTGCACAGATCCTGTGTTAAAGTCAGGGTGTCATGGAGTGTCCTCTGGTTTCATCCATTGTTAGGTGATGAAAGAGGGAAACTCACCCTAAAAGCAAGTTGTTGATGTTGCCAAGTTATCAGGGTGTCATATGAATACACCCTTGAGAAAGTCAGTGACAGGGCATCATTAAAGCCTTTCCTGGTAGAAGTTTGATTCCTGATGCTGGTGCAGAAAACTGGGCTAGTTCCAAAGATGGGATCCAAGGTTCAGGGGTGAATGGTCAATGTCCGAAGCTTAAGTCAAATCACTATGACAAATGTTCAGGGTGAAAGGCAGTCCCTTGTAATAAAAAATTTAGGAGTTCCTATAAGATAAGAACTTCTTTCTATACATAAGATTTCCCAATTTTAATGAACTTAGACCCCAAGAGAAACTTATCTACTAAAATTTTCTACTAAACAAATCTAAAGAAGGGGTGGGAAAACTACATCTACATAAAAAAATAGACAATAAGAATTATACCTAGTAAGGAAATACACCTAGAGAAATATATATATATATATATACACATATTTATTTATTTATTTATTGGTTTTTGTGCCACACTAGTGACACTCAGGTGTTACTCCTGGACATGTGCTCAGAAATTGCTCCTGACTTGGGGGATGATATGGGGGACCAGAGGATCGAACTGCAGTCCCTCCTAGGCTAGTGAGGGCTTGCGCCACTGCTCCAGCCCCATACATAGATATATCTATGTATACATATCAGCTTTAAGTTTTTTAAAATAGTCTGGGAGTGGGTAATAGAATCTGGAAAACAGATTCAACCTGCGACATGGTCTTGTGGGGTCTGAAAAATGGCTCACAGCAGTCATGGATCAGGAAATGTTATCGAGTAGAGAGTTTCTCAAAAGCTAAATCCAATAGCAAACAAGAGTCCACAGAAAGAAAAGTGGAAGAAAAGGGTCCATTGAGAGTAAGTCATTAGCTGTAGAAGTAGCAGCTTCTTTCCAGTCCAAGGAAAGGTGGGCTGGGAGGCTGTCCTATCACTTCGGAAGCTGGCTGGCAGTGGGTTGGAATGGAGTGAACATTCTGGTTTCTGACAAAAACTGATGGTAAAATGGTATAAGTAAAGAGAGATAACAAATTAGGGGTGAGAGAGCAAAAGGAGAGGAAAGGATTTGTAAAGTGGTAAGCAGGTGAGGAGGGGTATAGGAAGAGTTATATATAACAGGGGGAAGGAGTATATACATCATTGTCAGGCATTATGTACAATACAGATGGAAATTAGACAGAGATAGAGGTGGCCAACACACACACACACACACACACACACACAGACACACACACACACGATGAAGATCAACCCATAGGTTGCAGTTGAAAAACTGACCCAGGAGGAAATGTTCAGAGTACTTTAAAAATATAAAACCAGCTGGTTGAAAGGTTTTCCAATTCCTAGGTAAACCATTATTGGTGAGGGTAAACTTTGCTGAAAAAGGATTTCTGAGTTATATTACGCATAGAACATTCTTAAAATAATCATGATGTTCAAATCTATAATACTAAGTAATGTGATAATGAGCACTGTAAAAGGAATAAATCCATGAAGTATCATCTAAATCAATTTACCTAGGGGCTGCGCAAAGTTGGGCTGAGGCAGGGCCGCATAAGAGATTTCACACAAAAAAAGTCCTCAAATGTCATTATTAAGTTTTAATTATTTCTTCTGAACATGAATAGAACATTGAGTGACGATCATGAACAGTTCTTCTGAACATGGCATCTTTTGCCTATTCCTTGCTGCCAGAGACTTGACAGCACTTCTTCTCACAAATCTGAACCACATTTGGCTTTAGAGAGGAAGCAGTTGAGACCCTCAGTATGGCTTGAAGATGATCATCATTAAGTCTAGACCTGTATTTTGACTTAGTGAAGTTCAATGTGGAGAATAACTTTTCACACAAATATGTGCTCCCAAAAAGGCACATGGTGCGCTTGAACATTCGGGAAAGCTCAGGGATGCTGGAGGGCAATTCTCTCAAAAATTGCCCAGGCATGTCTGCTTTTCCACCAATCTTCCTGAACTTGGCATTGAGATCAGAATTGCATTGCAGGTCAATGAGCTCCATTTGAAGCACAGGAGGGGCATCTTGCACATAAAAGTAAAAGGACTCCACAAAAATTTGGAAAGTGGCTCTGTGATTTTTGAAGTCTGCAAATTCCCTCTCTAGCTTAAAAACAGCATCAACATATTTCTCACCACAGAATGGTATGCCTGCATCCACAAGTTCCTTGCATGCTGGGAAATGGCAACGGTTTGTCTGAGAGAGGTGGGATTTCCATAACACAAGTTTTGTGAAGAATGCTCTCACGTTGTCATAGGCAGCACTGATAAGCTGCCCCAGGCCTTGTAACATCTTGTTTAGTACATTCAGCTTATGTGTGATGTCAACAAGAAAAGCTAAGTCCATGAGCCATTTGTGATCACTCAACTCAGAAACAGCATTCCCATCCTTCTCCATGAAGGCTTTCACTTCTTCTCTCAACTCAAAAAATCTTTTCAGGACATTTCCCCTGCTGAGCCAACATACCTCGGTGAAATAGAGCACATCTACATTTTCCGACTCCATTTCCTCTAAAAAAAGCACGGAACCTCCTGTGCTTTAAGTCCCTGGATCTGATTTGGTTGATGCATTGCACAACAACAGACATCTCACGGCAGGCATTTACTGCAAAGGGTCTGCTGATGGATAATGCAGTGAAGAGCAATGACCTTCTCTACACCCTCCTCTTCAAGTTTTTTTTGAACAAGTGCCACCAGTCCAGTTTTCCTCCCTGTCATCAATGGCACTCCATCGGTTATTATTCCAACAAACCTCTTCCATGGCAAACCTGCATTCTCAATGGCATCACAAAGATGCCAAAATATCTCATTAGCCGTGGTCTGGCCATGCATTGGAATTATTGTGAGCAGCTCCTCTGTCAATTCAAAGTTGCAATCAACACCACAGACATAAATTGTGAGCTGTGCAGTGTCTGTTATATCTGTGCCCTCATCAAAAGCAACTTAGTATGCATCAAAACATTTGGCTTTCTCACACAGTTGATGATAAATGTCACTTGACATGTCAGAAATGCGCTCTGCCACAGTATTGGCAGAAAGGCTGATTTTGCTAAACTGACTTTTCTTTTTCAGACAGATAATACTTGCAGCCTGTAACATGCATTTTTTAAACAAACTCTCCTTCTGTGAATGGTTTCCCTGCCTCAGCAATCATCTCACTAACCATGTAATTAGCTTCAACTGATGCAACATTCTCTTTGGTTGCTTTCTTGAAGAAATCTTGTTGCCTCATTAGACATGCTTTAAGACTGGCAACCCGCTTTGCTCTCTCATTTCCTTGATATTTTACACATTCCTCAGCCTGTTTAGTTGAATAATGGTGTTTCAAGTTGTATTCCTTGTGCACTGCTACTTTCTCTGAGCAAATAAGACATGTGGGGATGCCCCTGTGCTCAACAAAGAAATACTGCGTCTCCCACTTTTCCTGAAATTGTCTGTGCTCATCATCAATCTTTCTCTTCACTACAGGCTTTGATGAAGTCATGATGAAGGTATGACAAAATCTAATTCTGTAATAAACTTCTCTCCCTTCTCCCTCTTAGGCCTCCGATAATGCAAGGGACAGCGGGCAGGAGCAGCGGAAATGACGTCTGTGCTAGGCGCAATGTATTCATGATTATTTGCTTACTGAATATTCGCAATAAAAGATCGCATTAGTAAGAAAAAAATCGCAAGAAATCGCATTAAACATTTGCATACCCCGAACGGAACTGCTCAGGGTATGTGAATGTTTAGTGCGATTTTTTCTTACTAATGCGATTTTTATTGCGATTATTCGGTAAGCAAATAATCGCGAATGCTGCGATATTTGAAGGCTGACCGTGGGCCACAAAATGTTGTATGGAGGGCCGCAAACGGCCTGTGGGCTGCGAGTTTGAGACCCCTGATCTAAATGGCTCTTGAGCATTCAGGTTCCTTTCCTGAAAGGACACTGGCAACATGGGCATAGGGATATAATTGTAAGATAGCTTAAATAAAAATAAATTGCAAGAATATACTCAATGAATGACCATGGTAGCAAGAATCTATGGCATGCAGTTGCCTATTTCAATAATATTTGTGATCATAAATATTAAACCATCTACGGAGTGATAGCACAGCAGCGTTTGCCTTGCAAGCAGCCGATCCAGGACCAAAGATGGTTGGTTCGAATCCCGGTGTCCCATATGGTCCCCCGTGCCTGCCAGGAGCTATTTCTGAGCAGACAGCCAGGAGTAACCCCTGAGCACTGCAGGGTGTGGTCCAAAAAACTAAAAAAAAACCAAAAACACAAAAAAATTAAACCATCTTAGCAGGCAAAATTATATGGAAAAGAAATAGATATTTAGGATATTTGTCAGGACATTATCATAATGAGCACTGTAATTTGAATCTAATATAAAATAGCACTGTAATACAAAACTAGTACAACCAAACTATATCTCCAAGAACCACTGTGAACAAAAAATTAAAGCGTTATTACAAACATATTAAAATTAAGACATTAAAATTTTTATAATGGGCACTGTAGTTGGAAGTCCATGTCTTCCGAATACATTCTGCACCTGTTTAAGTGGATAAAAGCATTAGAACTGTATTATAGACATCTATAAAGAGCAGTTAATTGAATAGCTGCTCAATCTAAACAGCTGTATCCATTGTTGCAGGTCTCTTTGAAGTATATCAGAGAATAAAGCTTTTGTGTTTCTCTTTCAGTCAGTTTCTTCCCTTCTCCTCGCTCTACTCTGGGGACAATGGTGTTTAAAACAACTACCATTTAGAGCATTGTGTTTCTTCATGAAGTTATTCTAAATACCACATATAAGTGATATCGTTCTGTGTTTCTCCTTCTTCTGGCTTACTTCATTTAACACAATATCTTCTAGTCCCATCTACATTGCAGCAAATTGCATGATTGCATCTTTCCTCACAGCTATGTTGTATTCCATTGTGTATATCTTCATGATCTGCACATCTTCATGATCTACTTGTCTATTGTTGGACATCTAGGTCAATTTCATGTCTTAGCTATTGTACTGGGTGCTGGAATGAATAGTGGTTATGAATGTATCCTTTTGGATGAATGTTTTTCTGTCCTGGTGATAGATACCCAAAGAGGGAATGGTGGGTCACATGGCAGATGAAGTTTGAGTTTACTGAGAACCCTCCATAATGTTTTCCATTGAAACTGGACCTGGCCACATTCCCACCAGCAGAGATTGTTCCAGCATTTTGATATCTCATTGTTGTTGTCTTGACTTGGATTTCCCTAATGATAAGTGATGATGTATATTTTCTTCTTACAAGTAAATTTATATTGTATCAAAGAAACAACAAAATATACCACTATGGATGTACTTTTGAAAAAAGACACTATTTCAAGAGATGGGTTGGCACTTTTTGGAAGTTGATGAAAATACTGATTAAAAAATATACACTGAAGCATTTTTCAGGATAGCCAAACTTGTAATCAATCTAAATGCCCATTGATGGATGATTGGTAGAGAAGTTATGATCTATATAATCAATGGGATACTATTCAACCATTTAAAAAAGATGAAGTTATTGTGCCTTTTATAAAAATATTGATAAACTAGAGATGATAATGTTAAGTGAAATAAGTCAGAAAATGAAAGACAATTACCAGATGATTTCACTCATTTGTAGCATATAGAAAATCAAAGCAAATACATATAGATAAAACATAACAAAATAAGGTGGTTTTTCAGAGACTAGAGGGTAAAGGAATGATGATATAAAGGAGTAAAACAGTCTGTTGATAGTGACAACCACAGAAATTTGGTGGTAGATGCAATTATGGATCTGCATTTACTGGTGTGAGACCACTTCAAATTATTTCAGACTGTAAATTAATAGTAAATTAATAAAAGTTGATTTTGTAAAAGAGCCTCAGGCATATCCTTCAGGATGCATTTGAGAGGAAGATATTGTAATCAATAGAAATAATAGTTTTATGTGAAATAGATAAAATAATAGCTTTATGCTCCAGAAGACTCTCCAGCATGAAAACATGTGGAGGAAACAGAAAATAATAGTGATCCAAATCCTGAACTGATAGAGGCTAATGTGTTATGTATCTTAGGACACGAAGGTTTAAAACCTAAGGCAATGGAAAAGTTGGGAAAAACTAAATATTAGATATATTAAAGAAAGAAAAGATTTGTGTACAACTATATTTGTTTTAAGTTAACTGTAACTGGTATATAAAAGAGCCAAGCTTATATAAGCTATATAAAAACTCAGCAAGCTAAGTTTGGTTTAGTAATATATGTATATATGTATTATAAAAATCTTTTGGTGTTGAAGGTATCAATATTTTAAAGAGTTTGTTGAGGTTTGCAAATATTTCTGTTAAACCCTTCACTGTAAAGTTTCTTTGGACTTCTTTCTTGTGTAGCTTCCTTTTTTTCTTGTCTCTTCTGTAACTATATGTTCCAAGAACTATTCATCAGTCAATTCCTCATAAACTGTCTCTATTAACTCCTTATTATCATTCCCCAAGTGCATCACTTACTGTCTTTCTACACATGTAAACAAATACACATATAAAGTGAAAAACACGGTAAATGGTACCTTCATTAATTTTACCAATGCTCAACCTTCTTCTTCAATTATAGTCCGTAAAAGTCTTTTTGTTTTCTTTAACCTGTTCGTTTACTTTCTTTAATTGATGTTTCCCATATGAACAAAATCTTAAAGCGTTTGTATTTTTCTATATGAATTACATCATTAAGCAAAATGCCCACAAGTTCCATCCATATTGTTGCCAGTGGCAGGATTTTTTTTAAAAACTGGGTTGAAATCCATTTTATCACATCTTATTCATTCATCCACTGATATTATTTAGGTTTTTTCCCATGTTGTGACTATTATAAATGGTGGTGCAATGAATTTATATCCTTACTTATATCTTTTTATCCTTACTCTGGGTAAATAACCTTAAACGGATAACTGGATATATTATTTTTATATTGTTAATTTTTGGAGAAATCCCCAAACTGTTTTCCACTGTGGATGAAAAATTTACATTGTGATCAATAATGCATGAGTATTCTCTTTAAACTACATCTTTACCAGCACTGTTGTTCCTTGTCTTTTTGATAACAGTTGATCTACCTGTAACTTCTTGTGAATCACACATAATCTGTATTTTTCTTTTCATCTATGCTTCTTTTTATTTTTAAGATTCTCACTTTTTAAAAATGGAAGTTATTAATTTTGTAAGGCAATTCAATACACAGATTTTATTTACTTTAATTTTTAATTTTAGTAATAATTTTATTTAAGCAGCATAGTCACAAACATGTTCATAATTGGGTTTCAGCCATAAAACGCACACCCCCTTGACCAGTGCAACTTTTCCGCCACCAATGTCCGCATTCAATACACTGATTTTAAATGTTCTGTCAGTTGGTTCCACAAACTTAATTTCCTCTGGGCCATATTCATGTTTTGCATGTTGATTTCTTTTGGCCATCTTCCATAGTATTAAATTTCTTCCTCTGTTTTGGAATTTTGCTTTGCAGGCTTATTTTGAGTGGAAGGCTTTTGTTTTTGTTTTTCTTCTTTCTGTTTCCTTTGTACGTCGTCCTCCGGGGTCTGTGGTTTTGTGGTTATTTTTCCAGTTGCTCAGGACTCTGCCTTAAAGCTGGCATTATAGGGTCATTGCGTGGAAATAGTGTGGAAATTGTGGGAGATACTGTGGGGATATCCTGGCTTGCTTTCATAGGAGATTGTATTTCCTTTTTTTTTTTCCTTCCGCATGTTGTACCTGATGAAACTTTCTAGCAACATCCACTGGTCCCATCAACTCTCAGATAATTAACTACATTTTTTATTCTTTTTGGGTGGAGTGGTAAGAGAGGCTAAGATGCCAACCAGAATTCACCAAACAAGTGATTTTTATCCTCGTATAGTCATTGGCACCAAGCTGCAGGCACAGCCCCCTTCAAGAATGTCTGTTCTGCACTAGCCACTGGCTTGTGCGTCTGTTCTTTTCACAGACATTTGTGCTGTTTTAAAAGATTCACTGATGGCATCTCGGGCCTCAGTCACACGAAATACTATACCCAGCTTGCACTATGAGAATGTCCCGAGAAAACTCTTTAACATACACTTTATCTTTAGGTTATACCTTCTTTAAGGATTTGTGACCAGTCAGACCACCGAAGCAGCAACTGTGATGTACAGACTTATACTACAGGCCCTACTAATCGAACACATTCAAGCAAACTAGCATTCCCTTGCTATTTTCTCCTCTCTTCTCACTACTTTCTTTTTTCTTTTCTTTTCTTTTCTTTTCTTTTCTTTTCTTCTCTTTTCTTTTCTTTTCTTTTCTTTATTTTTTCTTTTCTTCTCTTTTCTTTTTTCTTTTCTCTTCTCCCTTTCTTTCTAATGTATTTTCTCTTTTCTTCTTTCCTACCCCTTCCATATACTTTCCCTTTTCCCCCCCGTTGGAAATCCAACTATCCCTTCACCCCTCAATCCCATCCAGACCTCCCACAATATTAAAACTCTTCACCCTTAGTTCTTAATCCATTAGGCATCAAGACTGACCTCCTACCCCAACGAACCAGTACCCAGCACCCAAGCGAAGGGACACCCAGTCAAACCCACACCTCGCCCCCCGAAAGAAAAGGCAACCAACTCCCCTGCGGACTCATGCTGCACGCCCCCCTCCCCCCACCAAATCCCCCTTCCGTGGACTGTTACTTGAAACCGGACTTAGCTCTAAAAGTATCCCCAAATGCAAGAACTCTTACAAGACCTCCCTGCCGCAAATCCTTTGCCAATCTCAAGAAGGTCAGGGGGAGTGATGGAAAGCTGCCAAAATCCCAAAAGACAATGGGGAAACCTATACTTCCAACAGAAGTATAAGACCGGTATTGCACCACCTCTATACCTGCTTTTCCCCAAAAGTAAGGTAGTCTCATGCATCACTTGGTTCCTTTAATTATTTTATTAATTCATTTTTTAAATGTTTGTTCTACATATACATATGTGAGCACATATACTTCTATTCCTAATTTTATCTTGTTTGGATGTGTGACCTGTTTCTGTTTTCTTCTCTGTCCACCCCCAAATGCACCGACAATATAAATTAGCACCATTTCTCCCTGCAAAGGCACACTAAAAAAAAGGGGAAATCTTACATATAAAAAAGAGCTCTTATCTACTAGAGATAAGAACTCATACTTGTTTACAATACAGGGATATCTCCCACCTTGAAAATATGTCGAGCGGACCCAACTTAGACCTCAGGTGATTAGACACCATCCGTCCAGCCTTGAACCCTGGATCCCAGACATAGAATCGACACAGTTTTTCACAACAGCTACAGGAAACAAATCCCATCCGGGACATCCTTAATACCGCTGGGCCACCAACAAGTGCCAGCTCTAATATGATATCCTGACAACAAAGAAAATGGGAGCAACTTGACCTAAGAACAGGTTATCCTACCTCACCATCTAACGATTAGACAAAATCAGAAGACTTGTCACCCTTTAGTCTGTCCAAAAGCCAAGATCGCGATTTACAGATGACTGGCTGCTAAAATCATGACTGGACTGAATATATCATGAGACCAATAAAAGAGCCCTAGTCTAGGGTTTGAACTACGACCCGCACAACAACCATGATCCCTAGTTCCAAAGGTCTGGCAGAGGCAATTGCAACGGAATGGGGCTTCTGGAAACACAAAGAAAGATGCTATCCTAGGTTCCATCCTAGGATCAGTGCAAAGACCAAGACCACCAGCCACAGAAGATGGATTAAAATGACACTGAGGGAACAGAACTTCTAGAACCACAAAGAGAGACTTCATCATAAGTCCCACTCCTGGACCTGTGCAAATACTGAGATCTCTAGATACAGAGGTCCTATTTCATCACCCAGGATGGAGCAGAAGTTTTCCAAACACCACGAAAGCACCACAGGTAGAGTAAATGAACCTGAACGGAGTCTATAGTTAATCCTGTAACAATATACCCCCAAAGTGGAGAAACCCTATAGAGCTTAGGCCAAGTGAATTCCTTTTCAAATGACCCCAATATTTACTGTGCCAGTGCAGGAGAAGAAAAAAGGCAAAAAGCACAAAACATTTTTTATTTTTTATATATTATATAGTTTTTCTTCATTTATTATTATTATTATTTTTATTTTTATTTACCTATCTACTTTTTGTCAATTTCTTTGTTTTGGTGTGGTTATTGAAGTTGTTGTCCCCATTTATATTTATATTGATTTTTTTTTTCTTCATTACTTTTTTTTTTCTTTACTTTCTTTAGGTGCTCTGCCATGTTTTTTAACTCAAGACCATGGCTTTTTTTGTGGTGCCTATCATTATCACTGGAGTGCTCACTGGATATTTGACACTTCTTTTTGTACTGTTGGGATGTTTCACCTTCTTTTTCTCCTTCGTCTCTCAAACCAACGATGAGAGCCTCTAGAAGGATTCCGCCCATTTTTGGCGTATTAGACTTTTACCCCAGTTTATTACTTTTCTCTTCTTCAAATAAAACCACATAACTTGAACTATGTAGTCCTTCCTCCCAGTTAGAGGGGGAAGTAAGGGAGGCACCAAGACCAAGACTACTAAGTAGTAAGCTAGGTACAGAGGGGGACCACATATTCTCGCAGCCCCGGGGGTGAGGGAGGAGGATATGGGAGGTAGGAAGAACACGGAGGTGTAGGGAGGACAAATCGGTGATGGGAACACCCTGATTTTATGTAAATATGTACCTATAATATTATTGTCAACAATATGTAAGCCACTATGATCAAAATAAAAATTATATTAAAAAATAAAAGATTCACCGATACCTTTCTTTTCTATATTACCTATCTTTGCTCTGCATTTGAGATAAGGGAGGCAAGTCTTAACAATGACATGGATAGAATCTTGTTTTAAAAGTACTTTCTGATAGCTGTGTAAGACCTGAAGGTCCCTATGACAGGAGGCAGGTGATGAAATTGTTTCATTGTCCAGGAAAAGTGACCTTGACTTGGCATCGATGATACCAGCAGAAATAGACAAGCTGATGCAAGTGGCTGTTGCTAGAAAGTCCCTGACATAAATGGTGTTTCTCTCTAGATATAGTCTGTGTTGGCATTATCTGTCCCACTAGAGCTTTTGCAAGTTGTCCTGTCTCATTTAGCTCTTATTTGTTTTTTTCTCCTTCATCATTTTTAATTTTTAAAAACATCTTCTGCCTCTTTACTCTCTGTCCAAGAGTTTTCTCCCTGGCATCCAGGAACTTATTGGTGCTGTCAGGATCAATGCAGTCCAGGTTGTGTTTGGGATCAGGACTGGGGATTTTTGTAAGAATATGGCGCTGGGTAACTGTTGTTGGGTCTGTTCATCTGGCAATAGAAGGATTATGGGGTTCTTTTTTTTTGCTCTCCTAAAAACCACTTCCCCTAGCGTTGTTTGAAGTAAAGGGACTTTTAAGCCTTGAGGGGAGTAGAGGTGCCCATAGGATCCTAAAATAAAAATTATCATAGGCTTATATTCACATTCTCATTCTTCTTGGAACCAGAATCCCTCTGTTTTAGCATACTATAATGGGCAAGTTTTCACTCTTTCAGTGACATTTTTCGTTTAGAAGTTCTATGAAACTTTATGGGGTGTGAAATCCAGTCTCACTCAAGCAGCCAAACTCTTCAAAGCAGCTTCAATCAGAGGGAGGGATATGGTATAAAACTAAATTGTGCCACTAAGGACCCAATCAGTTAAATATTCTGTAGATCCTGTGGGAAAATAAGTTTGGGGGAAAATTAGTACAAAATGTGGAACTGTAGTATATTCTCTAATTTACTACAAGACCCCACATCTCTACTAGCTGTAAATGGATTGAGGAAATAATGATGCTTCCACTACACTTCTCTGCTTTCTTAGTAATTTACAGATACAAAACCCTGTCATACATGTATGATACATGCCATCACCCTATTTTCTGTTTTTATAATCATTTATATTTTAGGATGTTAACACCATGTTGTATACAAGACTTGCATTTGTGTACAAAATGATTGTACCAAAGTACCCATGAATCAGTCAGTGACCTTATCACCTCCAGTGTCACATTCAACCTTCCCTGTCCCCCACCAAAACCTCTACAATTTGTTGGTAAATATCATCATCTATGGATAAGGGTTTGTTATTGTTTTATACTATCTATTCCTTGTCTTTACTATAATTCCACAGAAGAGTGATATCGTCCTGTATTTGTTTTTCTCCTTTTGCCATATGTCACTTATAGCTTCATAGTATTTTGTTCTGTGTACATCACATAGTTTCTTTAATTATTTAACTATTATTGGGGAGTATGTTTTGTCCATATATTGGCTCTTGTAATAAGCACTGCAACAAACATAGGAATGCATATATATATATATATATATATTTGAATTAATATGTTTGTGTTTTTTTGGGAAACACCAAGGAGTGGAATCACTGGCTTGCATGGGAATACTATCCTTCCTTTTTGGAGCAGTGTCTATATTGCCTTCCATAAAGGCTGAACTAGATAGCACTCTCACCAACAGTGAATGTGGGTCTCCTTTTCAACACATCACTACCAGTACTGGTTGCTTTGAGTTTTTTGGTACATGCCATACTTACTGGAATGAGATGTATCTTGTTCTTTTGATTTGCATTTCCCTACTAATAACTGACAATGAGCACTTTTTATATGCTAACTTGCTATCCATAAATTCTCTTCAGGAAAGTGTCCATCTCTTCTCCCTTTTTATATAACTTTACAATTCAGAAATGAAGAAGCATGTCAATGAGTTTTTCAAAGTCACAAAATGTATGTGGTGTGTGTGTGTGTGTGTGTGTGTGTGTGTGTGTGCATGCAGATGCACATGCGCTGCTTTTTGGGTCAATCTCTCATATTGGAGTAGGCTTCACAGGATTAAACTTGGGGACATTTGGTGGGCTAATTGATGATCTAATTATTTTTATTTTTCATAAAATCTGGACAAGTGGTTTAATAGTGATTTTTAAAAAATTAAATGTAAGTAATTATAGTATCAAAACATAAATCATATTTTATCTAAACTATCCTTAGATTTGTGTCTGATTCTCAGAGCAGCTCTCCAGATACTTTCTGTTCCTTCAATATCCTCATGCAGATAAAATTCTTCCAGGGGGAGATGATGAGAAAGGGGGATTATAAAAGGCAAAATGAGAGTTGACTATTACTCTGGACAAGAACTGGGTGCTGAAAGGAGGTAGACTGTTATGCATGATTCCCTTTCAGTAATCATATTGCAAATTAGTGTTTAAAGGAGAGAGAGAGAGACAGAGACAGTGACAGCGACAGAGATGGAAAGAGACAGAGACAGGCAGAGACAGAAAGAGACAAAGACAGAGAAAGAGAGAGACAGAGAGAAGAAAAATGTCTGCCATGGAGGCAGTCAAAGGGGAGGGCAGAAAGCAAACGGGACACTGGTGGAGAGAAATGTGCACTGGAGAAGGGATGGGTGTTGGATATTGTATAATTGAAAGTCAATCATCAACAAATGTGTAACCATCTCACAGCAATTCAAAACAAACAAACAAACAAAAAAAGAAATCTAGAACAGTACTGCCAAAAATAAGTGAAGGTTGAAAGACAGGACTGAGGGAATGAGACCACAGGTTACATTTGTGAAAAATATTGAGGATGAATCATGAGCAAAAAGAGCCTGCTATTTCCAGGAAGGGCCCTGAATTAGGAAACTAGACATGGGTAGACAGGCCTAAGACAAGGAATGTGCAGTAGCACTGTTTTTCTGAAGATAAGTGAGCTTGGCATGGCTGCTGCAGACCTTATTTCCAGGCTGGGAATTTGCACCCTCCTCTGTGGTTCAGCCCAGAAATAAAGGAAGGAGCACACTCTGGTTCTAAGGTGCAGGTGGAGAACAAGCTTTCTCAGAATCTATGCTGCAACCTGGGTTAAGCTTCCCTATGGTTGACCCAAACTAGGACCTCTGGAAAGCTTTTTTTTTTCTGTTTTTCTCTGTCATCAGGAAGGAGTGGTCAAGGGATGGCAGACATAGTCATGGCTCAGAGCTCCAGAGGAAGTTGGTTTCCTCCGGCACATTTACTAGCTCCATAATGGTCATGCCATTCTCAAGATGCTCATTTCCTGAAATGCTGCATCCAACTGGATATTAGGGACTGTAACAGAACAAAGTCCGAGCAGAAACAGTCATTGTTCCTCAATGTTTGGAATTCACCAAGAAGAAGGTGAGAGAGATTGCATGCATGCTGTACATTCAAGAGATCCCTGCTTTGATCCCTAGGACCACGTGGTCCTCTGAGCATCACAGGGTGTGACCACTCAAGAAATTTTAGTTGTGCTCTGGAACTTTCTACTCCTTCCCCACCCCTAGAAGCTGTGAATATCTAAGAAATTGTTGTGTGTAACTTGAGGGACTGTGGCATAAGTGTTTATTTGACAGCAGAGGTCATTTGAAAACTCCAAATCCCAGTTCATTTGAAGCATTTATCCAACTGTACTGAACACGATTAGCATTACCATCAGTGTTGGTTAGACTTCAGGAAGACAAGGAAAGACATGGCATGTCATTTATGAGTAAATAATGTCAAGTCTAGCATGAAAATGAACTTTATTAGATGCGTCAGTGGGAGTGCAGTTGAACTGCAACCCTTGACTGTTGGACAGGTCTTTCATGAATCAGGGTGCCCCCTTCATGTGTTGTGGACTCATGTCATTGTGAAGCCTAGTTGTCACCCCTGACTACTTACTAACTCAACTGTCAGTTCTATAAAATTCATTATAGGATTTAGAAAATAGCCCTGCTTCTTTTGGAATGCTAGAACATTAAGGGTTAGTGAATCTGAACAGGATTGCGATTGGATACAGCTGAGGATACCAAGACATGACTTCTTGATTTCTTGGTACTTTTTTTTTTATCGCCTACTTTAACGTTTCCAAAGTAAAGCAAAAAATTCTGTTGCTCAAGTGATGTTTATTAAAAAATTGTTTTTCCTCCTTCACTCTGTGAATTTGCCCAGGTAGCTAATAATCCATTGCATTAGTGATTTTCCCCTCAGGTTCTGATTCATTATTGGCAGATTTATACGTGGTTAATTTGCTCCCACACTAGTTTCAGCATTGTCAATCCAGAGTCTATGATAATTGACTTCACTGAAAACTGGCCCCAACAGCTTGAAACAATTTACAATCTAATGCTTCTAATCAGCAATTTATAAGAAAAAACTTGCACAAGGGGCGGAAACTGTTTATGAGTCTCCTCCCTTTCAACAAAAGACACTATCCATTAGTTTCAGAACTTCATTGTACTTCTGTTGGTAATTGTAAGCAGTGGAATTATCTCTGGTAAGCCATAGGATAACACTGTCCAATTTCCTTTCATCTTGTTCATGGTATCAAAGCTAAAGAGTTGAAGGCATTGTGAGATTCTCCCCATTTCTGTTCATTAGTGTCTTGTCCACTAAGTGTACAAAGAATGTGAGGTGTAATGAAACCTTGTTTTTGTATTTGGGTGTGATTCATCATTGATGACACAATGCAGGTCATGCACCAGTCACACCAGGTTCTTTTCCTTATCAGTAATAAGTACAGAACCCACTGTTTATTGAAAACTTATTTCCTCAAAGAACTTGTATTGAAGGCCCTACTTCGTCCTTTAGCTGATATGTGAATCCTCTGTTTGCCATTGTGGCAAGATTGTAGGATTTGTATGAGATACTGCATATGGCTGGCATTCCCAGGAGCTCCAACCTGGCTCTGACCATGTTAGATTTAGAGATACTTTCGACTATTCTGTGACGGTGAGCTGTCAGCTCCTGAATTTTGACATCAAGTTACCTAAAGTCACTTCATTAACTAATTAATTAATTAATGTGGATTAAGTTCAAGATGCTGAAATGTATTTCTGGTAAGAAATTTAAGGGCAAAGAATATTGGGTAACCACCTACAGCCTCATATCTCACATACTCAGTCTATCATACTTGGTTAAAAAGTATACTTGGATATTTCTTGGTAAAAATAACATTCTCTCTTGCAGTTCTCAGAAGGGAGCATGTCTCCTTAGGGAGCCCAAAACATTCCTGGAGTGCTGTAAGTTGAAACCCACATTCTTCTGATTCATAACAGTAAAGGCAAGCATGGAGAAGCTAACTTTTTAGGAAAAAACTGGAGGATGAATGTTAGATTCTGAAAATATGACTTTGGGTACAGTTGCCTCTGAGGAAACAGTTATTCAGATCAAGGCAGCAGGAAAAAGGTGTTTTGGAAGAAACTGCAAACTCCCATAACTGCCCACATCTTGTCCAACCTACTCTATGAGTTTGGAAGATCTTCCAAATTAGACTTAAGATAAATGGAAATATCAAGTTGAAAGATAGTGAAGGGAATACTATTCTCCTTACATGAGTCTTGAAGAAATCCTCAAGAATTGGTCTCCAAAACTGCTTCAGTTCTCTTCCCAAACCCTTGTGAAATTTCAATATGGATTGAAGGGAAACATTGAAGTTTCTAATAAATTGAAATCATGCTAAGCAATTGTTCAACCTGCTTATAGTACAAAAATGGGAATAATAAAGTTCAAAGTTGCCCTGGGAATCTGAAGGCAGGGAGAAGATCACTAGGAGGCAACTAGGAAGGAAACCTCTGGATTTTTATGTGCCAGGCATGTGCTAAGGAATTAATTCTGCACCGTCTTCCCAACACTTTTCTGAAGTAGGCATTATTCCGTCTCATTTTGTGGATTTAGAGGGATTTGGAAACTAAGTCTTCAGATGTTCTATCTATGGCAACATTCCTCACGTTTCCATGAGGTCCCTTTAGTGCTTTCTATTAGGCAGGTTGCAGACCTTTTTAAGTACAACTTCCACAACTTATAAATTCTTTTCTTATCACTCACATCTTTTGTTACAAGGAAAGTGTCATCCTCAAAGCACTAATAAATGAGAATTTCCTTTTTTATAGTATCATTTTATTTATATTTTATTCATACTTTTTACTTTGACCAAAGTGGATTACAAATCTTTCACAGTAGTATTTTAGGTACATAGTGACATGGAATCAGGGGCATTCCCATCACCAATGTTGTCCTTCCTTCACCCCTGTTCCCAGCATGTATCCCATATCATTCCTCCTTTGCCCCCCAGGCTGCTAGTATAAGTGGTCCCTTCTGTGTCTAGCTTGTTGTAGATTGGGTATTGATTCTGTTTTAGTTGGCTTTGGATTTGGTATTAAGTCTGATCATTTGTATTCAAACCTCCAGAAGTCCACAGCTCTGAGTGCTAAGTGCTTTGAGAGTTGCTGATGATACCTAAAATGGATTGCAGTAACTTTGTCCAGGTTTCTGGGAGGTTTCTGAAAAGGTAAGAGAAGACATGACAAGGTCATATAAAGATGGGGACAGAGAAAGAGAAATGAGTTACAAGAACTCTAAGAACAACAACAAAAAAAAACAACTAAAAAATTGATGGCAAATTTTGGTGTAAAAATGAAGAGTGGGTATCCAAACAACAGAGGTTTTAGGTTGGTTGACTAGAGTCTTGCTTCTTTATCTATGGCTGTAACCCCATTTGGGGTGACAGAAGTGAATGTGGGGATTGTCTTCAAATACATTTATTACCAGTAAAATATTGATTTGTATACCTGGGGTCACATAAAAATTTTTTAGATCAGGAGCAAGGAAAGCCTCTTCAACAAGTGGTGTTGGGACAACTGGTCAGCCACATGGGTAAAGTAAACTCAGATCTCCATCTAACATCATGCACAAAGATCAAATCCAAATGGATTAAAAGACCTTGATATCAGACCCAAAAACATAAGGTGTATAGAAGAAAACATAAGCAAAACACTCCATGACATTGAGACTAACGGCATCTTCAAGGAGTAAACACCGCTGTCCAAACAAATTGAAGCAGAGATAAACAAATGGAATTACATTAAATTGAGAAACTTCTGCACTTTAAAGAAAACAGCTATGAGGGTAAAAAGGTCACTCTCATGGACTGGGAGAAGCTATTCACCCATCAGATAAGGGGCTAATATCTAAGATATACTAGGTACTGACAGAACGCATCAAGAAAAAAATCTAACCCCATCCAAAAATGGGGAGAAGAAATGAACATATTTTCTCAAAGTTAAAATACAGATGGTTAAAAATCACATGAAAAATGTTCCACATCACTAATCATCAGGAAGATGCAAACCAAATCAATCAAAACAACAATGAGGTATTGTCTCATGCCACAGAGACTGGCATACATCACAAAAAGTCAAGAACAGCCAGTACTGGTGTGGATGTTTGGAAAGAGGAACTCTCATTCACTGCTGCTGGAAATGCCATCTAGTCCAGCCTTTCTGGAAAACAATATGGATATTCCTCAAAAAAACTGGAAATTGAGCTCCCATATGATCCAGAAAAAACACTCATAGGGATATACCCTAGATACCCTAAGAATACAAAAACACACTAGAAAAATGCCCTTTGTGCTCCTTTGTTCATTATAGCTTTATTTACAACAAATAAGTGCTACAGACATGTACCATCTACAGAGAGAACAAATGTGCCTGATAATAGATGAGAGGTTAAAGAAACTTTGGTATATTTACACAATGGAATACTAATGAACTCATAAAATTTGCCTATACATGGAAGGACATGGAGACTATTATACTGAGTAAAATAGTCAGAGAGAGAGAGAGAGAGAGAGAGAGAGAGAGAGAGAGAGAGAGAGAGAGAGAGAGATAGACACAATAGTCTCATTCATCTGTGAGTTTTAAGAAAAATAAAAAATAGCATGGTAATAATACCTAGAGACAGAGATGGGAAGGACCAACTGATAACATAAAGCTTACCACAGAATGGTATAACTACACTACGCTAACAACTTCCATGACAATGACAGTGAAAGAAAAAAATAGAATGCCTGATTTGAAGACAGGCTGGGGTTGGGGGAGGAGAAAAATGGGGACATTAGTGCTGGGAAAGTTGCCCTGGTGAAGGGGGCTATGCATTTTATGACTGAAACCCAACTGCGGACATGTTTTTAACATTGGTGCTTAAATAAAAAAATTATTAAAGAAACAGGGCTTATATGTTCTCTTTCATATATACGATGTGTGTATTTATGTATTCTATCTATTATTTTTAGTTCAAGAACATTTAGTCCTATTGTGTAGTTTATATATACATATTTCTTTTTATTTTTAAAGAAAAGAGGAAATGCCACTTATGTGGTAACTAGATGGTTTATTGTGCTAATGATACTTAATATTTACAAAATAATATTTGGAAAAGAATGAGGAAAGAAACAAAAAGAAATGGGACCCAGAGAAGAGAGAAACCTGACAGGTTTTTGTGGAGGTCTTGCTTATCTGGGGCTGCTAGGGAAGACGGATCAGATGATTTCAGGAAGGTTTTGGCACAGATGCCCTGGGGCAAGAATCCTAAGGCATTTTTTAGTAAAGTGGAAGCTGAAGAACTGGAACTGAATCTGCAGCTGGTGCCTAGCTGCTAGATGAGAGCTGGGAGCTGGCAAAATTAGTCATCTCACTGAGCCTTGATACAATGATGGAAAATAAATACTGCTAGTAACATGATTCTGCCAGTCCCTGGAACAAAAATTGAGATCTGTGATAAGGGAAAATTAGGGAGATTGCGTATCTCCTTAAGTTTCCCTGCATTGAATTAAAGCTACAACAACAACAAGCAAAAGCTTTCAGTACAAGTAAGCCCTATACGTACATGTACTCTTGGCGATTTGTGTTTCATTTCTATTGTAATCTGAGAAATGTAGTTGGAATTATGAATTTCCTTTAAGTTTTTACATTTGTTGTATCACATGGATATTGACAAGAAGTATTTTGTTTAGTTTTATATACTTCAAATTTTTCTATATTTCTTGTTCACATATATTTATTCTTTTTAGATATGGGCTTTTACAAGCTAAAGTTTTTGTTTGTGATTTCTGCTTCCACTTCATCATGATAAGAAAATAAAGTTCATACAATAGTGTTTTTCTATAACTTATTGAATATTAATATAATCCTGATAAATTCTCATTGCTATTCTATGCTTCAATATGATTATTTTGTGTTTGGTGGATATAAAAATCAATCTACATATATCTAATAGCTTAAGCTTATTAGTCACGCTACTTAGATCTCTAAGATTACTGTTTTTTGACAGTTTGATTTATTATTCTTTGAGAGAAAAACAAAAAATACCTTTGATACACTGTGCTACATATTAGATACACACACTTTTATGATTATTAGACCACTTTGCTTTTTCTTTTAAATGATCGGGATGGTGAGATAGTACAGGGATTAAGGCATTTGATTTTTCGCATGGCAGATTCAGCAAGGCCAGCAATCCATATGGTCCCCTGAGCAATGCTGGGAGTAATCCTTGAGCACAGAGCCAGGAGAAAGCCTGGGGCATTTCCAGGTGCAGTCCCAACCACCCAAGTCCCCAAACAAATACTTGAGTAAATATTATTCTCTGATTTCTCTCTACTCCATATTACCTTATTTTATTAAATTGTGGCCCTGATTTAAATCTAGAAGGACAGAAGACAGTTTAAGGGACAGAAAAATTTTTACATGGCTTGTATGTGACTGGTCAGCTCATATGATATCTCATACCACATGGTATCTCAAGCATCACTTGATGAAGCTCTGAAAATCCCAGGCATTTTCTTGGTGGCCCAGGTAACTCCTAGCAACAGAGGATCCAAGAAAGACCAACACCTCAGGCATTAGCATTGAACCAGTTTACTTGAGTATCAGGGGAAGGGTCCCTTTGGATCCTGAGCACTGACTGGGATCCTGAATCACCAAGAACATACACACCACAAGATGCTGTCTTTTGTTCAAGAAGTTAAATCAGTGTTTATTTTATATTCAATTGTCTTATTTTCATCTTTATATTAAAGTTTGCACTGATATGAATTCATACTTACATGAATATGATTGGCTTTTCTTTTTAACCTCTGTAATATTTTCTTTTGATTAGCAAATTGAGAAAATTCATGTATTGTAATAAAAGATTTTATATTTTATTTTACTGCCTACTACTCAGAGTTCCAAGGACTTTATATATAGTTTTACTTTAAATCTTTGCACCAATTGTCTATAAAACATTTTATTATTCATCATGAATTACAAAATTATTCACAATTGGATTTCAGGAATACAATGTTTTAATGCCAATCCCTTCACCAGTGTCCAGATCCCTCCACCTTTACCTTTACCTTCCCACCACCTGCCTGCCTCTACAAGAGTCACCTTATTTTGCAGGGTGGGGGATGCTACACCTAGCAATGCGTAGGGTTCATACTTAGCTCTGCACTCAGGAGTCACACATGGTGGTGCTTGGGGGACCACATGGGATGCCTGGAATTGAATTGTGACTGGCTGTGTACAAGATAAACACCCCTACCTGCTTCACTATAACTCCAGTACCCACCTTTTTAAATAACTTTTGACTCTATGATTTAAAGTACTGTTGCCAATAGGACTTCATGATTTTGCTACTTTTCAGCCCCCATTCTGCCTCCCTGTTGAACACTTCCTTCTGCCATTGTTTTAGTGTCCTAATCCTATCCTACCCCTCCTATCCCTTTCCTATTCCTTCTAACCTGGCCATCCCTCCTTATCCCCATTTTCCTATCCTATACCTCCCCACAAGTGCCATGCCTCCTACTGAAGACCAATTCTCATGCTCTTTATTACTGTTGCCTTTGGATATTTGTTATTCCCTATTGTTTCTTTCTAATCCACTTATTATAGAGATGATTCTGTGTGAGTCTCTCTCCCTCTGACTAACCGCACTCAGCATGATAGTTTCCAGATCCATCCATATAGCAGCAAATTATATGATTTTTATCCTATGGTTGAGTAATATTTCATTGTGTATATGAACCATTGTTTCTTTATTCAGGCATTTGTTCTTGGACACTTGGGTTGTTTCTACATTTTGGCTATTGTGGATAGAACTGCAAAGAACATAGGGGGTACACATATAATTTTTTAACTGTGTTTTTGGGTCTTAGGAATAGTGGCCAAGAACTAGAATTACAAAGTCAAATGGGAGGGAACTCATTTATAGATTTTTTGAGGAACATCATATTATTTTCCAGAAAAACTGGATCAGTCTACATTCCCATCAGCAAGAATTGAGGGTACTTTCCCCTCCTAAATGCAGATTTATGCCAACACTGGCTGTTCTTCTTTTTGACATGTTTCAGTCTCTGTAGTATGAGATAGTTTAATTGTTGTTTGGATTTTCTGATGATTTTCCTAATGACTGACATAGAACTTTTTTAAAAATATATATCCTTTGGACATTTGCATGTCTTTTTGAAGGAAATTTCTGTTTTTCTCTTCTTCCCATTTTTTGATGGGTTTAGATATTTTTATATAATTCCAACAGTGCTTCATATATATTGGATATTAACCTTTTATCTAATAAGTTAACCTTTTTTTTTTTTTTTTTTTTTTTTTTTTTGGTTTTTGGGCCACACCCGGTGACGCTCAGGGGTTACTCCTGGCTATGCGCTCAGAAGTCGCTCCTGGCTTGGGGGACCATATGGGACGCCGGGGGATCGAACCGCGGTCCGTCTCCTAGGCTAGTGCAGGTAAGGCAGGCACCTTACCTCGAGCGCCACCGCCCGGCCCTAAGTTAACCTTTTGAGGTACATTAAATCTCTTCTCTACAAATGAGGAAACTAGGTCACAACTAGACTAAGAATCTTAATCAGGTTTATAAAACAAGAAAATGACAAAATAGAAAGACAAAATTTGATCTCAGAGGATATAGTTCAGGCTTCACATGATAGGACATGGCAGGTTGGTTGGGCCATGCCAGCTGTGCTTAGGGATTACTTCCGGTTCTGTACTCAGGGATCATTCTTGGTGGGGATTGGTGAACTATATAAAATACTAAGAATTAAACCAGGCCAACTATACACAAGGCAACTCCTTACTCACTGTACTATCTCTCTATCCTCAGAATTCACATTATAATCACTATACTATGATATTTATGGATTATAATTAGTTTTATTAGAATCTATATCTCTCATATTACCATTACTTTTTCCTCCTTTTAATGATATTCAGTGTTGTTACATATTTTCCTTCAACTGGACATCATTTTCACCTCTTATTCATGTCTTTGTTTAAATGTATTGCAAGAAGCAGCTTGCGAGATTCCGTCCAATTGGCTAAAGCTCTTGGAACCATTCTGAGCCCAATTTTTCTAATTTTCTCCTCAATTTAGTAAGAACTTTTACCCCAATATCATTGGTTGCTTTATTTACACATGTCTGTTTTGTTTTGCCTCTTTCCTTTTGACTCCTATAACCTGGAATTTCCTCCTCTCTTTTCCTAATTTCTAAAATACTACCCAGCTCTCAAATTTGCCATTTCTTTTTCTTTTTTTTTTAAATAAAGTCTCCCCTGAATTCATATGTCAGGGTTCTTAGATTCCCTCTAGCTAGTATAAGCAGAGAGAGATTTATTAGCAAGCATGAAATAGCTTACAGAAGCCCCAGGGGGGTCAGAAAACTAGATTTGGATGCTACACAGTTATAGTAACCATAGCAGCCAAGAGATGTAGAAATGTACTGAAAAATCCATTGCCACAGTTTCCTGTCATTTAGTACCTATAGTACTTGGGAAAAGACACAGAAACTGTAACCAGTAACACCCCAGAAGCTCATACTTATGCCAGTGCATCACAAGAATAGTCCTGCTGTGTGTGATTGCTGCTTCATGGGACAAACTTCTGTTAACACAGATCTTCAGCATCTAGAGTATTTTCATAACACACAGCTGAAAAGGAATGTGAGCAATACAGTTTGGGTGTTCTAGAAGGCATTTGGAAAAAGAAAGGGCAAATCAGTCCAAGGTAGATGTTACATGTAATGAACTTGGTCCCAGTTGATCTCCGCTTACTATGAACTATTGGAGACCCGTGCTCTGCCTTTTAATACATTTTTCACTTACTATGTCTCTATGGTTTTCAATATATAGTTTATTCAACTTTTAACTTCGACTGTTGAAAAATATAGAAAAACTATTTTACTGTAGAGTTCCTGGAAACGTATCCTAAAATAGCATTTAATAATAAATATTTGTTGACTAAATAACTTAGCTTTAGGAGGTCAAAATATAAAACTATGTTGTTTTAAGGAATTTTCAGCATAAAACTAGAGTTTATAAAACTGAACACACTTATCAAAAAACAATGGCAACAAAAATGATTAGCATATGATTTATCTAAAAAATGTACCCTTAGGGCCGGAGCAATAGCACAGGGGTAGGGTGTTTGCCTTGCACGCAGAGGACCTGGGATAATCTGGGTTTGATACCTGGCATCCCATCTGGTTCCCTGAGCCTGCCAGGAGCAATTTCTGAGCACAGAGCCAGTAGTAGCCCTGATTGCTGTTGGGCGTGGCCCAAAAACCAAAAAGAAAAAAAAAAGCACCCTTAGAGAAGTTGTGAAATGTATGCCCATTATTTATTCAAGATCACATTGTACTTTATATAAAGAATGCATTTTTGGCATCAAGAACTATATGTCATTTTAATATTTAGTAACAAAGCAAATAAAAGTGATGTATGGCCACATAGCTCCAATTTGTGAGAATAATAATATAACAAAACCAAAATAGCATTTTATTTTATTTTATTTTATTTTACTTTGTGTGCCACACTTGGCAATGTTCAGGGATTACTCCTGGCTATGCATTTAGGAATTACTCCTAGTGGTACTCAGGGGACCAAATGGGATGCTGGGGATCAAACCCATGCAAAGTAAGTTCTCTACCCACTTATCCTATTTCTCTGGCCCCCAAATAACATTTTAGAATGATCTGAAACCATAAAATCATCTTACAAATTCTCTGTATTTGTCAAAGAAATGCTATCTACTAAGCATTTGAGTTCTTTCTTCCCTATTGTCATTGCCGATTGTTTGAATTGATGCTTTCTCTTTTTTTTTTACTTTTGTTTTGTGTACTGTACATATGTGAAAGTTTATTTATTTATTTATTTTTGGTTTCCATGATTTTATTTACCTTTGAGTTTTGGAATGTTGGCTATAAACCATAGAAATACTTGTCCTATATTAAGTTAAATAAAGAAAAATGTATTATATTAAATTGGTGGAAGTTGATTGTTATTGACTAATCAAGATAGCCCTTTGGTGGTGGTAGAGGGCAGTAGTCTACAAAAATTAGATAGTGTCCTCAATTCTCAAATAATTAAAGGGATACATTGACTGCAATGTAGATGCAATTGAAGGAGTCAAATAACACTGAAACCAGAGTCAATAGCACTGAAAACATGAGATCCAAACTTTAACAACCAAAACTTAAAAATATGCCTGTCAATGTGGCAGGATGTGGGGAAATGGGAATGGTGGGGTGGGGGTGGGGGTGGGAAACCTGGAAACACTGGTGGAGGGAAGTTGGCAGTGGTGATAAGATTGGGGCTGGAACATTGTATGTCTAAAACTGAACTATAAATAACTTGGTAAACAATGGTGCTTTTATAAAATAAAATAGAGTCATTGAAATAGTGAAAGGTATAGCTATTCATCCAAAATTCAGCAGACAGAAGCTGTGTCCAGGGAGAAAGCCAGCTGCCAGTGCCTCCTAAGGAAGAACTCAAACAGAAATCAAAGGGCAATGAAGACCAGGTAATATAGAAAACAGGGTGAGAATGCCAAAAGACCAGTCCCAAGGGAACAAAAAACAGAAGTCATCAGGGAGATGACTATTTACTTTTGCAAATGTTTTACATAACTGTAAGCCTCTTGAGGACAGGGGTTTAACTATTTTTCCTCACATCTATAGAATACATTGGACCAGGATTTCAATAAAGTAAATATTGACTTCCTTCTATTTAAGAGACTTTAATGACATCCACAATAACACTGGACTGAGGCCTGGGGTCTAGGTCTGCTTTACCTCATGCTGGCCACATGACCAGAACTAGTCTCTTAACTTTCTGTGTGTTCAATTATCAGTCCCTGAAGTGGTGCCAAGTTGAAGTTGAAAACTACTTTCAACTAGCTTAGTTATAACTGCCCTTGGTTATAAATGCATGCTATAACAAGCATTCAGAGCAGGTGGTGGTCTGCAGGCAGAAAAAAGACTTTAAAACACTATCTATATCCTAACTTATAAAGAGAAAATAAATAACTTTTGGGGCGGTTTTAAAGTGAAATGTAGTTAGTCATTGTAAATTTTCTCAGTCAATGCCGAACTCTTAATGGTCTCCGTTATCCAACCCCTTGATCACTCCAGTGTGTCCACTCTTTTGCTTTAGATTGTTTTCACTCTTAGGAAGCTCCTTTGACCTTGGTCCAAACCCAAGCTGCCTCTATGACTCACCAGCCTTTACAGAGTCCTCTACCTTTTTCACAACTTCCTGGCCACACTGTTTGTCCTTATTATCAAATCACATTTATAAAATTTTGGAAAAATAAAAAAAAAGTCTCAAAGAAATTAAAAAAAAAAAAAACAACAAACACACACCCTCTAGAAATCACCACTACAGAATGATTATAAAGAGCGTTATTTTGTTTATTGCCGCTAATCTGATAGTAAGATGTTACTTGAGAAATGAAGTGGAGAAAAATTTATCTTCACAATGGCCAAGAGGTAGTTCAGCTGATTTTCATTGGGTCAGAAGTTTGCATCCTTCCCTCATAGTCTTCCTCCTGGAAAATAATTATCTTCTCTTCCCTATGATTGTTAAACTATCTCTTCACTTTTTTTAAATTTGTCTGTTGCATGAACAGAATTCTTGTAGTTAGGGATAGTCAATGGGTATGACATATTGTGAAACTAGGTTATAGTATAAAAATACAGTTTCAGGGCTGGAGCAATAACACAGCTGTAGGGCATTTACATTGCATACAGCTGACCTGAGACCTATAAAGGTTCGATCTCATATGGTTCTAAATGGTCATCTCTCAAGTCCCCCATACCCAGCCTGCCAGGAGTGATTTCTGAGCACAGAGCTTGGAGTAATTCCTGAGCACTGCTGGGTGTAGCCCCAAAACAAACAAACAAACAAACAAACAAAATACAGTTTCATTCAGTCTAAGCTTCTGTCTAAGATGAAGACAATGGAGAAGGAAGAAAAGATTTTATACTATCAAAAATTTTAATGCAATAAAGTCCTCTTCTCTGACCTCTGTGACCCCCAACCATCTCCCTAGTAGAGTTCAAGGGAGCCCTAGCAGAGAGTGTTAATATAGCCTACTTTCTAGACAGTGCATGGTCTATTTACATAATTGCACAAATTAGTTATAGCTTGGAATGAAAGGGTTTTCTTTTTTGGGGGGGGGGGATGCTTCATTTGTAGGTTCCAGTGAGACAAGTGCTCTAGTGACTTGTCCCTGGGCCACATTCCAGGAACAATTAGTTCTTTTCTGATATGGAAACAGCTTTTAGAAAGATACCAAAACAGGTGGCCTTCCCTGGGAATACTGGGGCCCCAGGGCTAGGGAGACCAAGCACCAGTCATTATCTCCAGCCCTCCCCCAGTCCAGGTGGCTGCAGGGGCCAGGTGACCTGCAAATGCCCTCCCTTCTCAGGGTCTCTCCCACACCTACGCCCTGCCCTACTCAGGCCTGCAAAGTAAAGAGATTAGGAGAACTCTTGGGCAGCACATGCTTATTAGCTTATCTTTCTCAGCATTGATTATAAATTGCTCTTTAAAAAGTTATAAAAGGTTAACTTCTTTTGAACTGATTTACTGCAGTTACCCTCTGCAGATTAGAAAAAGTTCAGTTGGGAAGGTTTTGAAAGTAGTGGTGAAAAGCTGAAGGAATGGGGAGACCTGATTTTATTTTCTTTCCTTTTTCTTCTTTTGGCCATACTCGGTGGCCCTAAGGTATTACTCCTGGTTCTGAGCTCAGAAATGGCTCCTGAGAGATGAAGTCATGAAATTTTCCTATACATGGATGTGCATGGAATCTATTATGCTATTATTTTTAAGTCAGAGGGAAGAGATAGACACAGAATAGTCGCACTCATCTACGGGTTTTAGGAAAAATAAAAGACATTTTTGCAATAATTCTTAGAGACAAAAGAGAGGAGGGCTGGAAGGTCCAGCTCACGACATGAAGCTCACTACAAAGATTGATGAGTGCAGTTAGAGAAATAACTACATTGAAAACTATCATAACAATGTGAATGAATGAGGGAAGTAGAAAGCCTGTCTAGAGTACAGGTGGGGGTGGGATGGGGAGGAGGGAGATTTGGGACATTGGTGATGGGAATGTTGCACTGGTGAAGGGGGGGGTGTTCTTTACATGACTGAAACCCAACCACAATGATATTTGTAATCGAGGTGTTTAAATAAAGATATTAATTAAAAAAAAAAGAAAAAACGAAATTTCTCCTGAAAGGCTCAGGGGACCATATGGGAGGCGGGGATTCGAACCGGGCTCAGTCCTATGTTGGCTGTTTGCAAGGCAAATGAGTGCTATAGCTCCAGCCCCAGGTCTAACTATTAAGATAAATTTTTAAAGCCACCTGTGAACATGACTCTCATTGACCAAATAACTGGCTTATCTCAGGTTCATACCATCAATAACATCCTTTTGCAAACTTCACACACCAAGCCAGTGTTTTATTCTCCTGTCCAAAATCAACTAAGGGCCAGATCACAAACTATTAGGGCCATCTCCTTGTCCCCAAACCTGTTGGTATTATTTAAACTAGTCAACTCTAAATTATTTCTTCTGCCCTGTCTAGAATTTCTTATTAAAAAATAATTGAAGATTGAACACAGGTCCATCCCGGGTAGGTTGTGTGCAAGGCAAACTCCCTGCCACTGATCTATCACTCGGGCCCCCAGATTCCATTTTCTTTGCTTCTCACTAGGGTTATTCCTTCTGGTTGAGGAGCTGGCTGACTCAGTGGAGGGAAGATTAAAATGAAAAAAGCAGCCTACTCAATTTCTTTGCTTCCTGAAGCTGACAAGCAAATCTCAGCTCCTTAACTTGTTTTCCCATTTGTCAAGTTGCAAACTATCATGTCTACCCCATCTGTTTTATGTAATTGCTGTTAGAATCAAGTCTAAATAACTTTCTGTGAGTTCTAAAAGAAAATTATATTAATCATTGAGTATCAAACAAAGAGTAACATGAGCATGCACTGGGGAGTCAGGAATCCTGTATTTACATGCTGACTTTGCCACCTGCTACAAAAGCAAAAACAGTCAATTCGTCAATGTGACCCTATTCTCGTTTCAATTGGTAGAACATGGGTGATCTCGGTATTTTCGTCATCTTCCTTATGTTGATGCTGTCAGAATGAACCCCGTAGGTCCATCTTCTCTGTAAAATTCTAAAGGTGATAGAGACAGACAACTACTTGCTAAGTGCCAGGAACTGGGCTACCATTTCAAAGTCTCTTTAAACCTCACAGAAACCCTATGAGGGAAATAATACTTTCAGCTCATTTTCTTTTTCTTGTTAAAGAAACTTAAGGCAAAGAGAAGTAGATAGAGTAGATCTAGGATTCAAACCTACCTTTATCTGACATCTATTGTTAGGCTACTGATTACCCTCTTAGCTGCTTTTATTGTTTTAGTAAATGGCAATGACATAATGAAGACTCAGTGGATGTCATTTTCTCTGAGAGGAGATTTCTTCTGGTTGACCTGGTAACATTCCATTTATGGAGTGAAGCAACTTTGAGGTTGTTTGATTATGACTGAACCTAGCTTAAGATTGTGAGTAGTAAGCCTTTGAACGACTACAAGGAGTTTTCAGAAAGCTTAGTATTTTTTCCTAATCACTTTCTTTGTTGCTTGAGTACAATTATTGTTAGGTTAGTAGATTTTAAATATAAATTAAGATCATTGAGAAATAACTTTTTCACAAGAGTCCCACTTTGTAGTACATAATTTTATGCTGACTATGGTCCTTTGTAAAAGGAGAGGAAGGTAAAGAAAACATAAATCTCTATGTCAGGAAATCTGATAAAAGTTTTGTCACAGAGACTAAATTTATGAATTGAAAATAAGTATTAATGTATGGTGTACATTTGGGCTTCAAGGTATTCAACCTTGTCATTAGATATAACTGAGAAACTTGTCACTTCTTTTTGTATTATTTCATCTGTTCTTTCTGAAGGAAGTCTGATCAGAATAGTACATGGCTTTTCTAGAGCTTAAGTTGAAGAAGCTGAACTCAGGATGATGTTGGGGCAGGAAAGATGGTTGTTTTAGGGCACAGCCTTGAGACATTGATATACTTGCTCTTTTAAGAGCTGGTATCTTTGTTACCTTAAGCTTTGGGTGAAGGTAACAGATCTTCCTTTTGAGAGTGCTGGTTCTGATTTAGAATAAGTGTCCTTTTCTCACGATTGATGTTAAGTTCTTTAATTCTGAGCTGCAATCTCTCAAATCAACATGATTTAGAAAAATATAATCTAGCTCACTGTTTTCATGTGCAGATCTACATTTCACTTTTATAGCTGCCTTTTAGACTCTGCAGAATTGGGTATTCAGTATCCATGGGCTTGAGTGACAATCTTCTTTGGTTTTTATTGGGTTTATGATTCATGTCTAGAAAAATAAATTTTACATATTTGAATCATTACAATGTTTTCTCATAGTAAACTCTGAAAAATGAAAAATTTTATTTTTACCAAGATTTCTATTTGGTAGTTTTGATTTGGTTTCGTTTGGTAACAGTTTTGGTTTGGTTTGGTGACAGTTTTTGAGGCTGTGGTTAGATGAGAGTTCTCATGACTGTTTTGTTCCTCAAGGCCATGATTCTATGAGTAGAGATCTTTTGAGCTCCTTCTCCATAGTCCCTGGCCTCAACTCACCCATTCATCTTCCCAAGCCAAAACTCCTCTCTTGAAAATAACCATAGCCAAGGAAAATCCCAAGTTAACTCTTCAGGAAAAAGGAAACCTTAGAAGGAAGTAGGCAGGGGAAAGATAAGAAATGTACACAAGAAAGCACTGTCTCAAATGCTTACTTGGAGGAGTTAAAAGTACAGGACTATACTCTGTATTTTAAAAGTGACTCAGGGAAGCCACTAGTTTTCAACTTATTCTTTCCATATTTCACCCATATCTTTTTCTTTCCCTCCTCTTTGTTGCCTTTTCCATTTGTTAAATTAAAACATGTTGTTTGCAAGGTCTTAGAAAAATTATGTTTAATATATACTTTAAAAAGCAGTGGTCTGTATATATATTTCCATTAGCATTTTCTTCTCAATGCAAGCTGACCCTCTGTAATCCTGTCATTCATTCATTTATAGATCCATTTGTTCATTTCATTTACTGAACATATGCTTTATTTCAATCCTCATGTTTTTTCAAGGAATAAAAAGAATAACATATTTTTTTGAGAAATTTCTATTGGAGGACCTTATATTAAGTGATTAATAGGCAGAAGATTTTCAGTAAATTGCCCCAATGGCCTTAATTATCACTGTCTGTTTTCCAGATAAAAATTAAAGCTTAAAGAATATAAATAACTTGTTCAAGGTCAGCAGAGTTAGGGTTTGCACACAGCCATTTGATGATAGATTCTAGCTGTGCTATATGCTCTCCCCTTTCTAGGCCAGTGTCAAACTTTAGCTGCATCAAAATTGCCTGAAGGGCTTTTAAAAGCACACATTTCTGGGTCCTACATAAATTCGAAAAAAGGGAGGGCATTCCAGATCATTTCTGCTCAACAGAACAGGGCCTGGGCTAGGGCCAGTCTAGCTGTGCTTGAACATCATTGTGAATCTTGAAAAAGAGCTATCAATAAAAGCAGCTGCATAGCGTCTGTTTATTTATTCAGGCCCTCATGTAAACAGTGATGTTGGAAAATCATCACTTGGCCTGTCAACATGCCCATGCTTCAGCAGCGCCTTTTCCTCATCTGAACCTACTAGCCTTTTCCAGTGTCTGCAAACAGTGGCAAAAGGGAAACAAAAGGGACATTTGACTAAGGAAATGTTTTGGAGTCGCAAAACACAGATATAACAGTTCGCATTAAGATGTCCAGGACAAATAAGAACCTTTGATATCAGAAAGGAACACAATCTAGAGATGTGGAATTCTGTTCTTGGACACCAAGGATATACCTTTTTTTGCAGCCTTACATTCTTCCTGCCTCTAAGGAAGCTATTTACAGTTTTTCACAGTGGGACAGTTTTATGAACCAACCCTCTCATTTTTATGAGGGTCCCTGGGGTAAAGTGGTTATACAATTTTACACCAGCACACTGACTTCACTGAAGTACAAACAATATAAAGTAGGCCATCCGGGCCCGTAAAGCAGGCAGTGCCAAGCAGTTGTGATTTAAGTTCAGTACAGCAATGACCTGGCTTATTACAATAAGCTAGAGGAGTGAATAGAGTCTATGCTGGGAGAAAGAACAAGTGAGTTGAGAAATAAATAATTCATTTGGTGCCTTCCAGAAGTTCCAAGTTTTAGGGACAGAAATCTGTTATTAAGAAGAAAACTTAAAAAAGAAGCAACATATAGTTGCTAGGATGGCTTCTCAAATTACTTTCCAGATTTGCTGGCTGAAGGAAATGATACCACTCTACCAAATATTTGGTCAGCACTCCATCATCAACATAAGAATACTTTCAGATCTTAATGTGGCTTTCCCTGACAAGCTAACTTTTTTCCCCCAGTCAAACTGTTAAGAATGAGGTCTCTGGGTGTGCTTGTATTTACAAATGAGTTTGCTATGCTTTGACTTCATAGAAGACAGGGTTAATTATGAACTACACTATGGATCTTAAATTTATCAGCAGGCTAAGTAGCTGGTGACTGCCCCAATCAGAGTCAGATTTGAGGAAATGAAATGGGTCTTATTTACATTTAGAGTGATGCCCAGCTTCTTAATAACCTCAAAGCATTTAAAAATTAACTTTACTACCAGCAGTTCAAGAGGCATAATAAACCCTGGAAGGGCATTTGTTACTCAACCTCCTCCTCTCCTGCTCCCTGTTCATTTTCTCAACCCATACTCTCTGCCTGTAGGTTTTTGCTAAACCCCTGAAAGGATTTTTTCCTTCTTCAGCCTTGCTAAAAGAGCTGTAATTTATTTGCTAAGTTTCCTGACAAAGCAATTTTCTAAAACCCTGGCAGAAAAATTATTGATCAGAATAGTGGAGTACATGTCAATCCTGAGATAGTCATTCTGGCAACTTTTCTTCAATATGAAATTAAAGGATTATTTATGCTGGACAAGATGAGAGACCCTAGACCCCAAACTGTCACTTCTCACATGGCCATGTAGTTCTGTTTAAGGAACACTAGTAAGGAAAATTTAAATGAGAAGTTTCTAGCCAACCAACAAAATTCCCCAGAGCAGAGAGAATGCTAGCTGCAGATATAAATGGTGATTTCAACCACAGTTTTATTTATTTATTGGTCACATCCAGTGGTGCTCAGGGGTTATTCCTGGCTCTGTACTCAGAAATTACTTCTGGAAGTGCTCAGGGGACCATATTGGGTTCCATGGATTGAAACCTGACTAGTTGCCATGTGCAAGTCAATATCCCTACAATTGGTAAGGATGCCTGCCAAAATTTTATTTAAAGACAACCTCCTATCAAATGTAATATTCTTACAATTTAGTTTTGTCGTCCATCTTTCATGTTTTTGAGCACAGAAGACATTGATTTGCTTCTGGCATGTGAGTGATAGTAACACTGTCCCTGTTTTATTTATGAGTTGGAAATGTTCCTAAAATGTTTGTTATTGGAAAGATGCTATGCAGTTATATTTCACCATTTAGTTAACGTTAATGTTTTCTAGTTATCTATGATTATAAAAATAAAATGAGTGGAAGCCTATTCTCATAAAATAGTTACTCTGTATGCCCTAGTTTAAAATGTAGAATCTTTATTTTAAAGAAAACTACTGTTTATTAGAAGGAAAAATGGGTAGTTCCAGGCATTATCAAACTGCCTCCTTGGTAAAAGGTAAAAGAATGAACTGCATTAATTCAGGTGATCTGTGTGCTTTACATTTAGGGAACTATAATGATATTATTTTGGGTAGAAGTATACTCATTTTTTTTTTTTTTACAAAACCATTAAAGGGATAAGAGATGAATTTTTGGAATTTCAACTCTGGCAATAGAAGCAGTTGTACCTAACCTGGTAAAACCTGGGTTCTAAAAGGCCATTCTTGAAAAATGAGCATCAATAAGTAACTCTGACTGTGACGTTATTAGAGGCTGAAGTGCCCTGTATTACTGTTCATTGTGCTGAATCTGTTGGAGGAAGATTGGCGGCTACACCTCTTGGGTCTTCACATAACAAGATGTTTATCTCTTGAGGCTATCCTGGTGAGCCAAGTCATACATAAATCTATTCTAATTAAATATGCTATTCTCTGGGGAGAGTAGGGACTTCATTATAGGGACTTATTTCAGGGGAATATAGATATGTGCATATCTATATTTTAGTGATAGACACTCCTATCTGTTTGCAGCAAGAGAAAAGACCATCCCCCTCTTTTTCCCCTCTCATTTTATATCTTACTATCTAGAGACACACAAGACAAATCCCTTGAGATTGAACATACTTTAAAATATTGAAGTTAAACCCTTCTGGGACACATGCATCTTTCTAATACAAGTATAATAAAAAGCTTTCTATAATTATAAATTTAATGGTGCCATCTCTAATGGAAGCACCTGGCCCAATTAGGAGTTAATGAGTGCTTTCTGATGAGAAAGATAATAAGTGCTTTTAGCCACAACAAAGAAACAATTACTTAGAAAAATAATATAATCCAGAGAAGCAAAGCAAAGCTACAAGCTGGTGGTCGAAAACAGTGACCTTTAGCCTAACAAACTTCCTACTAAATGTTAGACTCAGGTTCCAAGTTCATTGGTTAATCAGATTACTTATGTCTGTTCATCTGACATGTGGACAAAGGCTTTGAGACAGGTGCAAGAACTAATCCAGAATTTACTGTTCTGTATGAGTTCTGATATAGATAAGGACTATGATAAAAAGAAACATAGATGGAGCCAAAGCGGTGACGCAGCTGTAGGGCATTTGCCTTGCATGCAGCTAACCTAGGATGGACCGAAGTTTGATTGCCCAGTGTCCCATATGTTCCCCCAAACCAGGAGTGATTTCTGAGTGCATAGCTGGAGTAACTCCTGAGCTCACAGGGTGTGATTCCCCAAAAAACAAACAAACAAAAAACATAGAAAGAAGAAAGAAAAAGAAAGAAAGAAAGAAAGAAAGAAAGAAAGAAAGAAAGAAAGAAAGAAAGAAAGAAAGAAAGAAAGAAAGAAAGAAAGAAAGAAAGAAAGAAAGAAAGAAAGAAGGAAGGAAAGAAAGAAAGAAAGAAGGAAGGAAGAAGGAAGGAAGGAAGAAAGAAAGAAAAGAAATAAAGAAAGAAAAAGAAAAGGAAGGAAGAAAGAAAAAAGAAAAAAAATAGAAGAGTAGTTAAAGACTTCTTTTAAGAAGCACATAACATGCTGGAGGTAAAGTCTGTTCTCAGAACCACATGTAAGCCTGGATGGAAAAGGGATCATGAGTGATCAATGGCACGAAAGTCAGGTCAGGTTCTCTTTTCAACCTTTATAAATGCTGAGTAAAGTATTCATTGAGTCTCCATACCTCTGAAAAAATCAAATTCAAAGGTCTAATTGTTGGAGAATGCTAAAAAATTGGTAACACAGATGTAAACCAAAGGATACAGGTAAAATGTTTTCTTTTTTTCTTCTATCAGTGAAGGGAGATAGTTATTTTTGGCGGGGTGAGGTCGGCACAGGAAGGGTTGCTCAGAGGGTTATTCCTGGCTCTGTACTGAGCACTTATGGCAGTGCTTGGGAGATTAGATAGGATTTTGGGATAGAATCAGGGTCAGCCTTGTGCAAATTTAAACCCTGCCCTTTTTACTATCACTCTAGCCCCAAAGCAAGATACTTTTTATTGCAAGAGAGAAAGACTGAAAGAGAGAAAGACAGAGAAATGAGAGAGAAAGACAGACAGAGAGAAAGAGACAGAGAGACAAAGACAGAGAGAGAGAGAGAGAGAGAGAGAGAGAGAGAGAGAGAGAGAGAGAGAGAGAGAGAATTTGTTCAAGGAGATCACAGCTTTTCCAGGGCAGAAAACACTAGCAAAGAGATAGCAAGGGAGATGAGTGTTCAAAGAAGAAATGAGCTTAAAGAACAAGCCCAAAATGTATTTATAACCTCTGAGTTATTCAAAAGCAGCCTTTGAAGAATTTATTTTCTAAATTATGTCTTGGTTAATTTCAATGTTATAAAAGTAAATCTGAATTCTATTGGAGTAATTTAGATTTAGGTGAAGTAAAATATTATTGTAACAGTTAATACCCAAAAAAAGTTGCTTAATTGTTTGCTTAGCATGTAGATTTGTTCAAGTATTTTTTTGTTTGGTTTTTGTCACCACGCCTGGTGACACTCAGGAGTCACTCCTGACTCTGCGTTCTAAAATCTCTCCTGGCTTGGGGAACCATATAGGAAGCTGGATATCAAACCATTGTCCATCCTAGATCAGCCCCATGCAAGGCAAATGCTCTATTGATGTGCCACCGCTCTGACCCCTTGTTCAAGTACTTTTTTCCAAATCTAAGTAATAGCTGTCTAGTAGTAATGATCTTTTGGCTTGTACATGTTCTGATGACACATATTCAGATGACAAATTCTCTGAAATTTTCACTGAAGAGTGTATCTAGGGGCCGGCGCAGTGGCGCTAGAGGTTAGGTAGCCTAGGACGGACCGCAGTTAGATCCCCGAGCCAGGAGCGACTTCGCGCATAGCCAGGAGTAACCCCTGAGCATCACTGGGTGTGGCCCAAAAACAAACAAACAAACAAGTGTATCTAACAATTGTCAAATTAAAGTTTAATAATGTTTATTCAAGGTCTTCTTTATGCATACGGAAGGTTTTTTGAATAGTTCACAATGAGAGTTCATGCAGAACATGTTAAAATTTGAGATCATAATCTTATTTTTTCTTTAACTTTGAATATGGAGATAATATTTTATGTTCTTATTATTAAATAGTGTCTTTCAAGAATTTCCATTTCTAATGGGATAAATAATTTATTTAACTTTATAATATATTAAAAGCATCACACACTACCAAACCATAATAATAGCATGTTTTCTTTTTTTTCTTTAGTGATTCTTGGTATATCTCAATCTTTCTTCATAGTATTTTAAAACTTTTGGGGGAAGACAATGCATTTATACTGAAATTTTTGTATAAAAACTTAAGATGGAGGCCGGCGAGGTGGCGCTAGAGGTAAAGTGTCTGCCTTGCAAGTGCGGTTCGATCCTGCGGCGACCCATATGGTCCCCCCAAGCCAGGGGCAATTTCTGAGCGCTTAGCCAGGAGTAACCCCTGAGCATCAAACGGGTGTGGCCTGAAAAACCAAAACCAAAACAAAACAAAACAAAAACTTAAGATGTAATTGACATATAACATTGTATAAATGTTAGCAGTACAGCACACTGATTTGGTAGGTCTATATTTTGTACAACAATTAACTATGGGTTTTTAGGATAGTTAAGTTACATCACATAATTGTAATTGCTTTCTTCTTCTTCTTCTTCTTCTTCTTCTTCTTCTTCTTCTTCTTCTTCTTCTTCTTCTTCTTCTTCTTCTTCTTCTTCTTCTTCTTCTGCTTTCATGACTTTTTTGTTGTTGTTGTTGTTTTTTGTTTTTTTAGCCACACCTGGTAGCTCTTAGGGGTTACTTCTGGCTGTGTGCTCAGACAGCTTTCCAGGCAGTCTCAGAGGACCGTATGAGATGCCAGAGATTGAACCCAGGTCATTCCCGGGTTGGCATATGCAACCACATTTATGCATTTTTTGATGGAGTTTTTAGGTTTGGTGGAGTTAACCTTTGTGAGTACTTTGTATATCCTAGATATCAAACCTTTATCTGATGTGTTGAGTGCAAAATTTTTCTCCCATTCAGTTAGCTATCTTCTAATTTTTAGCCCATGTTTCTTTTGCTACATAGAAACTTTAGAGTTCTATGTAGTCCCACTTATTCAGGTTTGATGCTGTAACTCTTGACATTGGCATCTTATCATTGAAGACTTCTTTGAGATCTAATTCTTGGAGTGTTCTGCCCATGTTTTTCCATATGGACAATAAGGATTCTGGTATAATCTAAAGGTCATTAATCCACTTTGAATTGGCTTTTATGTAGTGTGTGATATATGAATAAATCTTTAATTTCTTACATGTGGTGATCCAATTGTTCCAATGCCATGATGTATTGAAGAGACTCTGTTTCATTTTAAATTCTTGGCTCCTTTGTCAAAGATTAGTTGACCATATATTTGGAGGCTTCTCACTGGATATTTTGTTCTTACCCATTGGTCTGAAAATCTGTTTTTGTTCTAATACCATGCTGTTTTGATCACTATGGTTTTGTAATAGAGCTTCAATTTAGGTAATGAGATGCTTCCCAGTTTCTTGTTTTTCAATATGGGTTTGTCTATCTTTTATAGTTCCATATAAACTTTATAACTGATTGTCTGGTTGTTCTAAGTATTTGAAGAATATTGTCTGATTTTGGGTAGGGATTGCATTGAATCTATATCATAGGTTATATAAGCTGGTTATTTTTCTAATATTGAATTCCCATCCATGAGCATGGAATGTTTTTCTATTTTCTTTGGTCATCTTTAATTTCTTTCTTTTGAAATTTTCATGGTGTAGGTTTCTCATCTCTCTCTAGGTTGATTCCTAGGTACTTGATTTTGGACACTATTTTGAATGGTATAGATTTATCTTTTTCTCCTTGCAGTCATTATTTGTCTAAAGCAGGGGTCTCAAACTCAATTTACCTGGGGGCTGCAGGAGGCAAAGTCAGGGTGAGGCAGGGCTGCATAAGGGATTTCGCTTACTGAATAATCACAATAAAAATTGCATTAGTAAGAAAAAATCGCATTAAACATTTGCATACCCCGAGCAGTTTTGTTCGGGGTATGCAAATGTTTAATGCGATTTTTTTCTTACTAATGCGAATTTTATTGTGATTATTCAGTAAGCGAATAATTGCAAATATTGGCCCGTGGGCCAAGAGTTTGAGACCTCTGGTCTAAAGGAATGCAACTGTCTTTATAGATGGCTACTTTACTGCATTGGTTGATTGTTTCTAGGGGTTTTTTGGTGGACTCTTTAGTATCTTTAATGTATATTGACATGTCATTAGAGATAGTTTGACTTCCTCTTTTTCAATTTGGGTTCCTGTTGATTTCTTTCTCTTGCCTCCTTTCTATTGCTAGGACTTCTAGTATGTTGAATAAAATGGAGACAATGGACATTCTTGCCTAGTGCCTGACCTCAGTGGAAATGCTTTTAGTTTTTTTTTTTTTTTTACCAGTGAGAATAATGTTGGCTATGGGCTTTCTATAGATAGCTGTAATTACCTTGAGGAAGGTTTCTTCCACAACTAGTTTGCTGAGGTTTTTAATCATGAATGGATTTTGATTGGTTAAATGCTTTCTCTGCATTTATTTTTATCTTTCGCTTTATTTATGTGGTGTATGATGTTAATTGATTTGCATATATTAAACCATCTTAAAATCCCTCAGATGAAACTCAGTTGGGCCTGATGTATAATTTTTGTGATGTACTGTTGGTTTTTATTTTGTATTTGAGGCACTGTGATTTATAGTATGCTTCATGATACAGTTTCATGCATATACAACATTCTTTTCATAATATTATTTATTTTACATATTCTAAGACATCATTATTTACATATTTAAGAATATTTTAGTTTCAGTTGTACAATGCTTTAATACCAACCCACTACCAGTGTCTTCTTCCTTCTACCAATGTTGCCAAGCTTTCTTTTAAATTCCATCTGCCTCCTTGAACAGAAGCATTTTTTTGGCCATACCCGGTAACACTCAAAGGTTACTCCTGGCTATGCACTCAGAAATCACTCCTGGCTTGGGGAACCATACAGGACGCCAGGGGATTGAACCTTGGTCCGTCCTAGGCCAGTGTGCGCAAGACAGACACCTTACTGCTTGCGCCACCACTCTGGCCCCAAGCAGGAGCATTTTTAAGTTTGATGTTATAGTTTGGATTTTATGTTTACACTATTGATTACTATAGTTTAGATATATACATTTACCTCATTTATACATCCCAATTGTGCCCAAAGTCTCTCACCTCCCATCCATCTCTTCTTAATCCTCCCTAATTTCTTCCTTCCTTGTCCTCATTTCTATAACCTAGTGTCAAGAATAATTTGGGTATCTCTCTTTTGATACCTTGCATTCCCTTCTCTTATCATACCACAGATTATCTGGGACTTGTCTTTCTTCTGATTTACTTCACTTAACATGATATCCTCCAGTTCCATTTAAATTGCAGTTAGTTGCTTTATCTTATTGTTTCTTGCAGTGCATTATGTTTCATTGTCTCTGTACACCATACTTTCATTATCCACTCATTTGTTATTGAGCACATAGGTTAATTCCATATCCTACGTGTTGTTCAGAGAGCTCCAGTGAAAATGGTATCAATATGTGCTTTTAAATAAATGCTTTTGTGACCAGGGAAAGGTACCAAGAGAAGAACTATTCAGTCACACAGAATCTCCATTGTTACTTTTCTGAGAAACCTCCAAACTTTTTCTTAGGTTTGAACCAGGCAGCATTTCCACCAGCAGTGTATGAAAGTTCCTTTCTTACCACATCCATGCCAGCACAGATTCTTTTCAGTTTTTTTATATATGCCATTATTGCTAGAGTAATAGGATAACTCATCGTCATATTAATTTCCCTGATAATAGTGAAGTTGAACACATTTTTCATCTAGCTACCTTATTTGGAGAAATATATGTTCATTTCCTCTCCACATTTTTTAATGGGGTATGTGGATCTTTTGAGTTTGTTGATCTTTGTGAGTGCTTTATATAGCTTGGATATTTAAATATATATATGTATATATAATAGATATATTCTTGATCTGATATGTTGATTAGAAATATCTCTTATTCAATTGGGTTTCTTTTTGTTCCATTTTGTGTTTCTTTATACAGAAACTTTTTAGTATGATGAAGTCTTGTTTTTCTTCCATTGCCTTTCTTAATAGAACCATATCAATGAAAACACTGTGAGGTCCAATCTTGGAGCATTCTGCAGATATTTTCCTAAATATATTTTATGAGTTTTAGTCTTATCTGCAGGACTAGATACAGATTTAATTGACTTTTGTATAGAGTATAAAAATATATGAAGTATCATTTATTGTGTTATTGTCAAGTTTCTACAAAATCATATTTTGAAGAGGCTGTCATTAAACTTAGATCCCTTGAATACTAGTTGATCATACATCTGGAGATTTGCCTTTGATTATTCAGTTATAATTCACTGTGTCTGAGACTGACATTCTTAATTCCAGTACCATGATATTTTGATTACTATAGTTTTATAGTATAGTTTCATCATTTTTACACCATACTCTACTAATGTCTAATTCCCTCACCATTAGCCCTCTATCTTATATCAACTATCCTTGTAAACTCAATTCTGTGGTGCAATGAGAATTTAAAAAATATACTCTTAGTAATCTTCAGATAGACAGTATAGCATTGTACCATGCATTTCTTGTAACATACAATATATGATATCCCAAGAAATTATTTATCTTATTGCTGGAAGTTTGTGCCTTTTTTAAAAAACTTCACCCAATTTATGCACACTCATTCTCTGCTTCTTACAGTCACAGATGTGTTTGCTATGAGATGGTTTAAGATTTTTATCATTAAGTGAGATCATTTGTCTCTAAATTGGTTATTAGTTAGATAGTCTTTCAAAAGTAAAATATATTATACATATTTGTGAACACATAGATACTTCACTTCAAGTACATATATACTTAACATATATATATATATACTTCATACTTCATTTATCTATTTTTCTATCTGTGAATATTTAGGTTTCTTCTATGTCATGACAATCACAAATAATGCTTCAATGAGCATAGGGGTGTGAATATTTCTTTTAGACAATAATTGTATTAGCTTTGTATAAATACCCTGAAGTGACATTGTTAAATCATATCTATATTTTATTATTTAGAAACCTCTGTGTTGTCCTCTATAGTTTCTGTGTCTTGGGGCTGAAGAGACAGTATAGCAGGTGAAGTGTTTGCCTTGTGGATGGCTGAGTCAGCATCATATATGGTCCTATATTGTCCTGTATACAATATAAGGAGGGATTGTTGAATATAGGACCAAAAGTAATTCCTGAGTACCTGTAATGATCCCTTCAAAGCAAAACAAATTGTTTATATCAATTTGTATTTACAACAACTGGATATAAAATGTATTTTATTTGTATACACACCAGCATTTGCTATCTCTTGTTTTCTGGATGATGACCATCCTATGGTACATTAAGAGTTACTCATTATAGTTTGAATTTACATTTTCCTATCATTTAATAAGATTGAATAACTTTTCACATACCTGTATATACTTTTTTAAATATAATTTTTATTTTAATTATAGTGGCTTACATATCGTTCACAGTAATATTCCAGGTACACATTTACATTGAAGCAGGGGAATTTCCACCACCGAATTGTCCTCCCACAACTGCTCCCATCCTGCCTCCCATATCCTCCACTCTCCCCCCACCCCCAGGGGCTGCTAGAATGCTTGGTCCCTTCTGTGTCTATTTTATTACTTAGTGGTCTTATAACTGTTTGGTCTTGGTGCCTCCATTACTGCCCCCTCTAATTGGGAGGTAGGGCTAGAAAGTTCAAGTTATGCGGTTTTGTTTGAGGAAGAGAAAAGTAATATAATGGGGTAAAACTCGACTACACTGACTATGAGCAGAGTCATTCTAGAGGCTCTCAGCCTTGGTTTGAGGAACAAAGGGGAAAAGAAGAAGGTGAAACACCACAACAGTTCAAAAAGATGAATCAAATAAGATATCCAGTGAGCACTGCAGAATAAAAATATGCACCACACAGTTGGCATGGTCTTGAGATAGGAAATATGACAAGGCGCAGAGAGGAAGAAGAGAAAAGAAGAAAAAAAAGTAAATATATAATTTAAAAAAATGGACAACTACTTCAATATCTACCCCAAAACAAAGAAATCGACAAAAACTAGATAAAAATAATAAAATATAAAATATTAAAATAAAAAAGGATTATTTAGTGTTTTTTTATCTCTCCCCTCCCCCACTTCATAGGCACAGTAAATATTGGGATCATCCGAAATGGGAATCTCCTTGTCCTAAGAGATACAGGGATTATCTGTAGACTCCTTTCACGTTCATTTACTCTCCCCTTGGTGTTTTTGTGCCGTATGGGTGACTTCTGCTCCGATCTGGATGTTAAAAACAGACCTCTAAATCTAGAGGTCTCAGTCTGTGCACAGGTCAAGGAGTGGAACTTATGATGAAGACTTTCTTTGTGATTTTAGAAGTTCTGTTTCCTCGATGTCATTTTAATCTGTCTTCTGTGGCTAGTGGTCTTGGCCCTTGCGCGGAAACTTTGATGGAGCCTGGGGTTTTCGTTATGTTTCAGAAGACCCGTTCAGTTGCAATTGCCTCAGTCAGGTCTCTGGAATTGGAGGTCATGATTGTTATGCAGGACGTAAGCCAAACCCTAGACTAGGGCTTTCTTGTTGGTCCCAGAATACATACTGCCCGGTCATGGTTCTATCAGCAGGTCATCTGTAGATCACGTTCTTGGCTTTTGCACAGCCCATAGTGTGGTAAGTCTTCTGATTTTGTTTTATCATTGGTTGGTAGGGTAGGATAACCTGTTCTTATGTCCATTTGTTCCCGATTTCCTCTTTGTCAGGATATCATATTAGAACTGGCTCATGTTGGAGATCGAGTAGTATTCAGGATGTCCCAGATGGGCTTTGGTTCCTGTTGTTGTTGTGAAGAACTGTGTCGATTTTATGTCTGGGGTTCAGGATTCAAGTTTGGACGATTGGTGTATAATCTTCTGGCGTCTAAGATGGATCCACATGACATATTTTCTTTTTTCTTTTTTTTTTATTTAACCAACTTTGTTACATGCATAATTGTATTTGGGTTTCAGTCATGTAGAGATTCCCCTGTATTGTAAATAAGTATGAGTTCTTATCCCTAGTAGATAAGAGCTTGTTTATATACGTAGAATTTCCCCTTTTTTAGTGTGCCTTTGCAGGAAGAAATGGTGCTTCATTATATTGCCGGTGCATTTGGGGGTGAAAAGAACGAGAAACAAGTCACACACCCAAAAAAACATAAAAATAGAAATAAAAAATATATATTTGCTCACATATGTATAGTGAAAAATGATTTTAAGTAAAATGAAATAAAAAATAAAGAGGTAGTGTTATACAGGTCTTATACTTATGATGGAAGTATAGGTTTCCCCATTGCCTTTTGAGATTTTCTTGTGGGGTGTAGGTTCCCAGGCACCTCCTTTTCATCACACACACCTTCCCTTCCTGAGATTGGTAAAAGATTTGAGGGGGAGTCTTGTGTAAAGTTCTTGCACTGGGAGTCCTTTTAGGGCTAAGTCTGGTATCCAGCAACAGTCCACGTTAGGATAAGTTGGTAGGGAGAGCCACACAGCATGAGTCAGTAGGGGTGTTGGTTGTCTTTTCCTGCTGGGGATGAGGTGTGGGTTTGAGTGGATGTCCCTTCGCTCGGGTGCTGGGTACTGGTTCGTTGGGGTAGGAGGTCAGTCTTGATGCCTAATAGATTAAGAACTGAGGGTGAAGAGTTTTAATAAGTTGGAAAATCTGGATAGGATTAAGGGATGAAGGGGTAGTCAGATTCCTGGAAGGGGTATAGGGGAGAGTATTTGGAAGGGGCAGAAAGGAAGAAAGGGGAAAATAAGATTAAATTGGGGGAAAAAAAGGAAGAGAGAGTAGTGAGAAGAGAGGTGAAAAGAGCGGGGGCATGTCATTTTGCTTGAATATATTTGATGAGTAGGCCCCCTAGTATAAGTCTGCAGGTCACTGTTGCTGCTTCAGTGGTCTGGCTGGTCACATGCTTCAGGTCCTAAAAGAAGGTATGACCTAGAGATAAAGGGTATTAAAAAGTTTTTTCCAGACAATTTTGTAACGCAACCTGGATATGGCATCTCGTGTGGCTTAGCTCTGAGATGCCATCTTAGGTTGTCCATCCTTTGTATCCAAGGACGCCTGTGGACAGAAAAGCTGAGCGTTTACTTTAAATATATTAAGCTTAAGGCATTAACACCTATTATTTTGAAATATTTCAGTTGTAGTCAGTGATTTCCCATGGTATTCTTTACCTGTAACCTTGTATAAGATCCCTAAGAGATTATTATGAGCCTTTGCAGTAACAGGCTGATTACATACCTGTTCACTCTACACTGCTGTTTCTGTAGTTGCTGGTTTCTGGTCCTCAAACTATGGCCCGTGGGCCACATATCGTATTTGTATCTGTTTTGTTTCTTCATTGCAAAATAAGATATATGCAGTTGTGGGTGTACCTATTTGTAACCCTGAAACCCACCCATTTCTGGGAGGGGTCTTGGGAACCGGATAGTAGGTGTAACCTTACCTGCTAGACCCTCCCATTCCTGGGAGGGGTCTGGGAAATGTTAGATAAGGCTGGGACCAAGGAAATTCGGCGCTTTTGGCTTTTTGCCCTTTTGGCTCTTTGCCCTTTTTGCGCTGCTGTGCGTTCTGGCTTCTGGGTTTCTGTGTTCTGGTCTTTAACCAGCATGGAGCCCAAAGGGAAGATGGCTAACAGGAAATAAGATGCAGGGCTAGCAAAATATTGCTGTGCTTGAAAGGTTATGAATAGGCCACACACACGTGGTGGCTAGGGCTTAAATAAAGTTGTTGCTTCCTGAAGCCTGACTGTGAGTGAGTGATTTCACCTGGGCCTGGGACTCGCCGGCTGCATGGAGGTTGCAGAGCCACGTGGACTGGGGTGGCAGAGAGAAATCCACTGCCATCCAGCCCCATCGTTAATTATTTAATGCAACATGCAGTGTGCATAAGAATTCGTTCATAAGTTTTGTTTTTACTATATTCAGACCCTCCAATGGTCTGAGGGACAGTGAACTGGCCCCCTGTTTAAAAAGTTTGGGGACCCCTGGATGTGTGGTCGAGAGTTTTTGATGTTCCTCTTTCATGTGTTTTGGGCACTTCTGCCCAGTATATATGTGGTATTACAGTGTTTGGAGTTTCTACCCTGTTAAGTCCTGTTATTTGATCTTTGAATATTAGTTGAATATATGGTATAGTTTCTAGGTGCTTCGGAATAGTGCTATCATTCTGTGTTTATCTTTCATCTTCTGACTTACTTCGTTTAACATAATATGTTCTAGGTCCATCCATGTTGCTGCAAAGTCTGTGATTGAATAATTTCTTACTGCCATGTAGTATTCCATTGTGTATAGATACCACATCTTAATGATCCACTCATCTGTTGTTGGGCATCGAGGTTGGTTCCAAGACTTGGCTATTATACTGAGTGCTGCAATAAATAGTGGGGTGTACACATATTTTGGGATGAATGTCCTTCCGGCTTGGGGGTAGATACCTAGGAAAGCAATTGCTGGGTCAAATGGCAGCTGAATTCTGAGTTCCTTGAGCACTCTCCAGACTGTTCTCCATAGGGGTTGGACTAGGGGGCATTCCCACCAGCAGTGGATGAGAGTGCCTTTCATACTACAACCTCGCCAACAGAGATTGTTTCCATTATTTTTGATGTGATCCATCCTCACTGGTGTAAGGTGGTACCTCATTGTTGTCTTGATTTGGATTTCCCTAATGATGAGTGAAGGTGAACATGTTTTCATGTGTTTGTTGGCCATCTTTCGATCTTCTTTGGTGAAGTGTCTTTTCATTTCATCTCCCCATTTTTCTATAGCTTTATTTGGTTTTGTGGAGCTCATCTTTCTGAGTGCTTTGTATATTCTGGATATCATCCCTTTATCAGGCATGTTGAGTGCAAAGATTTTTTTCCCATTCAGTTATCTGTCTTCTTGTTTTGAGTATGGTTTTTTTTTGCCATGCAGAAGCTTTTTAGTTTGGTGTAGTTACATTTGTTTATGTTTGATGCTAAAGTTCTTGCCATTGGCAATCTATCATCAAAGACTTTTTTGATATATAGGTCTTCGAGTGTTCCGCCTATTTCTTTCTCAAAAAACGTTATGGTTTCGGGTCTGATTTCGAGGTCTTTGATCCATTTTGAGTTGACTTTTGTATATGGGGTGAGGTATGGGTCAATTTTCAATTTCTTAAGGTGGTTTTCCAGTTGTACCAACACCATTTGTTGAAAAGACTTTCTTTGTCCCATTTCAAGTTCTTGGCTCTTTTGTCAAATATTAGTTGACTATATGTCTGGGGCTTATGTCTGGAAATTCTATTCTAACCCACTGGTCTGAGGCTCTGTCTTTGTACCAGTACCATGCCATTTTGATCACTATGGCTTTATAGTATAGCTTCAGGTTACATACTTGTATATACTTAAATAAAATGTATGCACTTGTATATACACTGACTTCTTTGGATAAGAGTCTTTGGAAAAAAAAGTCTATTGAGATCCTCTTTCTATTTCTCAGTTAGATTTTTCCATTGAGCTATATGAATTCTCTATTATTATGGAATAATATCCATAATGCCAAATTATTATTAATATAATAATTTCACTTATATGATTCACAAATATTTTTCTTATTCAATATATTGCCTTTTCATTTTGTTGATGGTTTCACTTACTCTATAGAAAATCTCTATTTGATTACTAACCTAGGTTATATTGACTTTTGTTGTCTTTGCTTTTTATATAAATGTCAAACTTATCAACAAACTTACTTCTACATTTTTGCAAGAAGTTTTATAGTTTTAGGGTTCTTTATATTTTCTTTTATTGAGATAGTATTGTTTATAATAGTGTTGCTATTTATGCTTTGAGCGTACCTAATTAATGTACCATCTTCACCTACATGCCAGAAATAATAATCATAGTCTATGAATTCTTTCTAATTTACTGTATCCCTTCTACCTCCCAAATTCATTTGGTAATCTTAATTCTGTTGTCAGAGCCCCTAGGATGATTTTTATTTGGACATCTTCAGTTTTCTTGCTTATTTCTTAATACCACATATATGTGAGATCCTCTAACACCCTTTGTTTTATTTTGACACCCATTAATTTCATATAAATTGTAGCAGAAAGTAAATGTTTACCTTTTATAATAGCTGAGTAGTATTTTATTGTGGGCATGTATATCGCACAACTATATGGAATGTCAGTGACTATTAACCTGGTGGGATGCATGCAAAGCAAGCACTTTAGTGAACATACTATATTTCCTGTGGTCCTGTGCACTATTTATTTATCCATTCATCTGCCACTCAGTGTTTGGGTTGTTTCAGACACTGATTTTTGTAAATAGCATGGCGGTAAAAATAGATATGCTTATGTCTTTTTAAATGATTTCTAATGTGTCCGTGGGGCAGATGCCAAGTGGACTTACTAGATAATATGTTAGTTTTAGTTTCAGTTTTTTTGAAAAGTCTTTCTAAAGTGTTATCATAGAAGCTTCTCCAGTCAATGCTTTCATCAATGGTAAAGTATTTTTTCATCTCATCCCTGCCAGCACCAGCTATTTTCAGCCATTTTCATTTGCTCTCTAATAACCAGTGATGAATATATTTAATTATGCATATATAAATTCTATGAGGCAATATCATATGAGTATCATATACTGTGGGGCTTTCTTCTTCCTTCCTTCCTTCCTTCTTTCTTTCTTTTTTTCTCTCTCTCTTTCTTTCTTTCTCTTTCTTATTTCTTTTCTTTTTCTTTCTTTCTTTTCTCTTTCTTTCTTTTCTTTCTTTCTTTCTTTTCTTTCTTTCTTTCTTTCTTTCTTTCTTTCTTTCTTTCTTTCTTTCTTTCTTTCTTTCTTTCTTTCTTTCTTTCTTTCTTTCTTTCTTTCTTTCTTTCTTTCTTTCTTTCTTTCTTTCTTTCTTTCTTTCTTCTTTCTTTCTTTCTTTCTTTCTTTCTTTCTTTCTTTCTTTCTTTCTTTCTTTCTTTCTTTCTTTCTTTCTTTCTTTCTTTCTTTCTTTCTTTCTTTCTTTCTTTCTTCTCTATGATACTTTTGAAATTATTGAATTCATTTTTGCTATATTTTCTTTTTTGCTATATTTTCTATGTATGTTCATCATATATATATATAAAGTATATATAATTTTATTTTTTAAAGTAATGTCTTTTAGTAACATGAAATAAATTTTAATCTTGGTTTTCTAATAAAATATAGTTTTATTTGATGTCTTAATATTTGTACTGATAATATCTACATACTGTGAATATAATAATTTTATTTCACTATGGCCTATTTTGTTTAGCATAATAATTTAAATTTCTATGAATGTTTTTGCAAAAGTTGACCTTATTAGAAATTGAATAGTACTTCAATAATTGTATATATTTTAGAAATTTAATAGTACTTCAATAGTTTCACATCACAATTTTTCACCAGTCATCATACAATGACCATTTAGATAGAGTATATGTACAGTACTGCCATGAATACACACACACACACACACACACACACACACACACACACACACACACACACATGGCAGTGTTCAGGCTTTACTCCTGACTCTTTACTTTGGGATTACTCCTGGTCATGTTCAGTGGACTAAATGGTGTGTCAGAGATCAAATCTAGGTTGACCATGTATAAAACAAGAACCCTGGGACCGGCGAGGAGGCGCTAGAGGTAATGTGTCTGCCTTGCAAGCGCTAGCCAAGGAAGGACTGTGGTTTGATTCCCTGGCGTCCCATTATGGTCCTCCCAAGCCAGGGCAACTTCTGAGCACTTAGCCAGGAGTAACCCCTGAGCATCAAACAGGTATGGCCTAAAAAAAAAAAAAAAAACCCTACCCTTTGTACTATCACTTTGGAACCTACTATCATTTTAAATTAGTGTTCATATATTTATTTGATAAATGGCTAGAATGGTATTGCTGGTTCATGTAGTATTTATATTTTTAAACCATTTTCATAGCAGTTGTATGAATTTACATTCCTACAAACAATATTTTCAGGATTCTTTTTTTTCTATGTTTCATGTCTTTTTCCTCATTTTCACTAGTATGAGAAAAATTAGTTTCATTTTTTTCACAATAAAGAACCATTGGTCACTGTATATATTTGGAGATTGATCTTGGTAACTTAACACATACTGGAGAAATTTCTAGATTTCCTAAACCCCAGAGTTTTTGTTTGCTTGTTTGTTTTAAACTCTAAAATGGAAACAAAACTAGTAAGTGATGGATATGTTGAAAGACCATACCAGATAGAATTAATATACTTGCTTCTTCTCTAAGACTAACTGGGAGTGTCAGTGGTCAATAGAAAATGATCAGAGTTCCTAACATACATTTCTGGTAGCTTGTGCCTACTCTGGGTGCAGAAGGGTGGGTTCACTTTGTTAGTTTCCTAGAGATTTTACTCTCAGGAAGCAGTTGCTCTTTCTAAAAAAGATTCTGCATACTTTTTTTTTTATGTTTTTGGTTTTTGGGTCACATCCTGTGACACTCAAGGGTTACTCCTGGTCATGAGCTCAGAAATTGCTCCTGGCTTGGGGGACCTATGGGACTCCGGGGGATCAAACCAAGATCCTTCCTAGATTGGCCATGTGCAAAGCAAATGCCCTACTGCTGTGCTATGCCAGCCCCATGTATAAAATATTTTTAAAACTCAGCCTGGAAGAAGAAATGTTAAGGAAAAAGATTCAGTGAGAGCCTGAAGACCATCCAAAATAACCTGAGATGGGAAAGATCACTTGCTTATTGCTAGACAGATGTATAGCCCCAGTTTGCCTCTATACTATTACTCCTCTACTCCAAAGTTTTCCCAAGAGAGTAAGAAATACCACTGAATCCTTTTGAGGAGCAATATAAAATTTCTAACAGTGACTAGGGAGAAAAAAAAAAATCTCTATGATTTAGGCTACAATTTCAGTTAAGATTTTGAAAGATTTGTCTTGGGTATAAAGACCTAACTGTGCTTTGGTGGCAAATATACTTTTTCTGGTGGTGTGGGGATATGAAATGCCAGCCAGTTCCTCCCAGACACCTCTGCTCTTACACTAATCTTAAGTATCCTTATCTAATAACCTTACTCTTGTCAGCACTTACCTACAAACTCTTATCTTTTTCACCTGACTATTTCTCAAATTTCTTTTATAATTATGACCAAACTCGGACATGAAAGTTAATGTGAAGAAATCAAAGGGGGTGGGTAAAAATATAAGGCAGGAAAGTAAAAGAAGAATAGGGTCAGATCAGTTATGTGGGGGGAGTGGTATAGCTTCACAAAGTCAATAACATATAAAACAGGCATCTAAACTATAACAACTAAGCTTTAAAATGGGACACAGGAAGAAACTTGGGAACACTGGTCAAGGGAAGTGGACACTGGTGGTAGGATTTGTGTTAGAATATTAAATATCTAAAAATCAACGTTCAATAACTTTGTCAATTATGGTTCTTTACTAAACTTAATTTAAAAAAAAAAAGAGTTAATGTAAACCTCAAAGTACTAATGTCACTCAGTGAGGGGAGAAATTCCAAAAAAAGTAGGGGAGGCTTACTCATTGATGTAAGAAGTCAGATATACTAAAAGTCTGCTGTCACAAAAAAGGTACAACAAAAATTCCCCTTAGGTTTAAAGACTTTAGGTTTAAGGGATACGTATATATTTCTTTATTCCTGGATGAACTATAGGATGGCAGATTAAAGCGACCTAGAGTTTGTGGGTTAGAATTACCTCAGGTTCACTGAGGCCTGGAGTAAGTCTAGAATCCTGTTTTCAGGGATGTATCAAACAGAAAGATAAACTTATTTCAGGGGTGGGAAAAGTTCACTCCATAATAGACTCCCCCAAAAAAGCAGTTATCTGTGGGAGGTATTCGAAGGTTATTCAGCAAAGGCATGTGGCCCAGATTTACCATAGTTTAACCTCGGGGAGAGTGGTACATCTTTTCCCATTGCTTGTTTCTTCTCTTTCTCACTTTGGCTAAGTGAGAAATCAACCTGGCAGGGACATTATGTTTCTATTCATTTGCTGGGCACACAGTGCATACTTGATGCATGTTAAGTGGTAATTCTCTGACAATAAGGCAAAGACTGGGAAGCAGGGGTGGCATTTAGAAAACCAGTGGGAAGCAGGCGGTGGAAAATATATACAAGTGTGGGCAAATCACTCACCTTTGCCATTAAGCGGCTTCCAAAATATACTGCACCCTGTGACAGATTTGAATGGGGACATTATTCATGAGTAGTGAAGTATGTGCAAATTGTAGCGAATTCAAGCTGGGAGGAGAGGAAATAGCTTTCAGAGGAGCCTGATGGTGCAGCAGTCGGTGCGATGGATCCCAGAGGAAGCTTGGATGCTGCCAGCATAATTATCCCAGACCTCCTCACCTTAGCCAGCTTGGCACCTGGGCCTGCACTGCAGGTGGAAGATGAAACTGGGACTGGCAGCTGGATGCAGTCTTTTCAGGTTACCCTTTAACCTCTGTTCATATTCTGGGGTGCAGGCTGAGGCCTCTTGATAACTCAGTCACAAGATAGGAAAGTAATGATTTAAAAATAATTATTCTGATAAGCCATAAAAGCTGATCTTCTGCCTTGAAAAAAAATGCTGCAATTTTGAAATGCATATTCACATCTTCTAACATCCTTAGCTCAGTGTTTGGGACCTTGGCCTTTTGAAATTTCAAAGGCTATACACTGATAACAACTGGTCCCCAGAAGTTGGGGTCAATTTTTTGAAAGTCCCAAAAGTACATTCTCAACATCCCACAGCTGTGCACTGACTAGAATAGCTCCCAATCCTTGGACCTTTTCACATGGTTCTTCCACAAAGTACAGGGAGTGAGAGGACTGACTGTAGACCCTACAAAGGTCACCTTTTCATCACACCTTCATGAGGAAGAGCAATGTTCTCCAGGTTCTGAGGAACCCCTTTCTTGGGTACCTGACTTTGGAGAGACAACGGGAAGAAGTGAAGGTCATTTTAAAGGACTCCTGAAACAGAATAGGATTTCTGGTAAGATAACCTCTAGACAGAGGGCCACACAGAATGAGCCACAAAAAGATATATAGTTTGGAGCTTTCCCGGGGGTTCTTGTCTGCTAAGCGTCGGGGACTTGTGAAACTAAGCCTAGCTGTGACCAGGCATCTTTGGCTGCCTATTGCCTCCATGAACTGAGCACTCACAGCTGCCACATGAGCCTTTAAGGCCTTTGGGACCTAGCTTCCTTGAGCTCTTTCTTTAGTTTGTCCCACTCAAGAAGGTAGCTAAGAATCCTGCAGTAGAAAAAAAATCATTCTTTACATTTCAAGAAGACAGCTCTTAGAATTTTCAAAACCCCCTTTTCAAATAAGTTTTTGACTGTTATTTGAGGATCATGGGTCCCATGTATGGTGTTTGTTTAAACATACATGCTCCCATGTATGTTTGTTTTAAAGATGAACGTATCAAGATGGGGAGGAGAGAGGGCATACTCAGTGTGTTGGATGTAATGGCTTCTTGCCAGAACCCAGGCTCATAACTGTGGTCAGGGTTACTGTCTAGTATCTGTGAGTCAGCAGTTAAGCCTAGAAGCAAGGTGGGAATCTCAACTCCATCATGACTAACTTTGTGACTGAGGCATATGTCCTCAGTAAGACTGGAGATAATGTCCACCTTAGAAGGTCATACTAGTTCACACTTGTTAGTACAAGTAAAGTGTTTATAATAATAGCAGCTATGTTTTGGTGCTTATTAGGTGCCTGGCCCACCCATAATTCATTCCATCATTACAAAAACCCTACGGCATGGGCGTACTTTCTCATCATTCCCATTTTAGGCATAAAGTAACTGAGATGCAGAGAAACAAAGTAATTTATTTGCAATGGAAGACTGAGAAGCAATTTTTAAAACTATAATATTAGGTTTCTTTTAAATAGTTCTTGGTTTCCAATAGCCAAGATCTGGAAAAACGCCAATGCTCAAGAATGGGTTATTATATTAGAAAGAAATTGGGTATATTTAGTCAGAGACTTTTTGACATTTTGTTGGTGTTGTCCAGTATTTTAATACATCCCAAACTGAAACATTGACATAACTGGAAGCCACATTACTTCAATAGAAAATAAATTAAAAAAAAGTGAAACAGTGCTTGGCTCCTCCTAAGCCTCCAAACTATAATGTGTTTATAGGTGTGGGATTGCTCCCAGCATCTTCTACTACAAGTTAATTCTCTATGGCCAAGATAACATAGTAAGGATTGCAGTTTGGCAGAATAGGATTTATGTCTTCACTAAAATGCAAGTTTTTTTCTGGCATGCTTGACATTTAATCTTAGTTTGCCTCAAGCCTGGAAGTCAGTGAGTTTGGGGCTGTTTGTGTGGTAGAATTGATGGGAGAGAGGAAGAGAGCTCCTGAGGTCATGCAGCAAGAGGTAAGGAGTGATGTTTTTGCTGGTGGGTAAGTGGCAGAATGAGGAAGAAATTTTGTAAAGCATAATGATGACTCATCTGTCTTATTCCAGCTGTGAAAGTGACCTGCAGTGTGCAATCTCATTAGAGTGCATTTTCGGAGCACTCTTTCCTGAGTGCTTTATGTTGTAAAGCATTGGGAAACAAAGACTAATAAGGCTTCTTTGACAGATAAGGAACTTTAAGAGTGGAGAGGTCAGACAATAAAACCCCAGCATACTGCCTCCCTGAATGCATACAGCCTGTGTCCCCATGTGCTCACAAACTTTTCTGGAGCACATCAAACATTTCAGTGTTGACTTTCCTCCTTGGCCTCTACCTGGGACTAAAGGTGAATAAAAGTGTTCTGCCTAGCTGATATTGGCACTGAGTCTTAGCCTTTCTTGTGCAGAGCTTGTCGTTTAACTTGTAGTTTCCAATCTCCTCTCCTGAAAACAGGTTTAATGATGCTTTCCTGCCTTCCAGGTATAGAGTGAGGGTTAATTAGATAATGTTAGCATAGGGCTTTGAAGATGAAAGCACCATATAATTGTTATTACATATCATCTCTTCCAGAAACCAGGAATGCTTCTACTTCAGGGAACATGAACGTGTCTTCACAGGTTTCATTCACTTTAGGGTAAAACTTGTCAGGCATCAGTGAACTAATGATATCATGTAAAGTACAGAGGATCAAACGAGCAGAACAAACAACAGGACTAAAAATGCCTTGGATTACCAGGAAGCAGCTGTCAGTAAGCTTGGTGATGGAGGAAGCCCACCCATTTAGGTCCTTGATTCCAGGCTATACACTCTAAACTGGGTCCCAGCACAAGGGAAGATGGACCACTAAGAGAATGTTATGGGTTTTGGAAAGATTAGGGTGGACCATATTATGGGAGAGTAAAAATTACTCCCTTGTTACTATGCTTAAAAATTGTTTCAAAAGTCTCCTAATTCACAAGAATTCCTGGCCTCTTGTGAAAATTGCAGTAGATCAGTCAGTGTGCTCCTGCTACTGTCAAGTTAATTGCCCTTTTCATCATGGCAAACCATGGGTTAGATACCTATAATATCATCCTCCTTTCTAGACCATTAAGTTCAGTTCTCTTAAATCAACTATAGATACCAAGATCTTCTATCCTCCTTTTGATTTTTCACTCTTTCATATTTTTGAGTGTGGGCACTTTCCCCTGTACAGGGCACCCTACCATACTAAAGCTAAAAGGCTCCTGTCCATCTTAGTAATTTTATTTTGCCTGTAGTTCTTTGTTGACAATTTTCTCTGATAGCAGAAGTTCTTAGTACTCTCTTCTTTTAGTCAATTTTGTTTTTCTGGTTATTTATTTTGCTTTCTCCTATAGTTTCTTATATAAACCCATATTTATTTACATATTTCCTGTATTATGGTTTGGACTACAAACTCATAAAGATTTTTGGTTTTGTGGTTTTTTTCTTTCCCTCTTATATTCATATAAAAACGAAACTCAACTGATTTCAACCTCCCTAAGTAGAGGGATACATCCCTAAGTAGAGGTATACTATGGGTTTGACATACTTTAGATGCTATTTTCAATGATCAGTAATTTATTAATGAGTCATTCAGATGCAGCAAAGTAAAATAACTATTATTATTATATTGTTGTTTATTTATTTTTATCCCTTGGCTCTGGGGATGACTGGCTCAACTAGGAATTTCTTGACTAGTATTTTGCCTGTGAGTGCAACCAAATGAAGACAGTCTGGATTTATCCCAGAGACTTTTTCACATGTCCATTGCCTGGGATGAAAAACTTAAACAGCAGCAAAAAGAGATGCTCTTCTGGTATTGATGTGTCTAGTGTATTTTCTCATGTAATGTCTTGAAAATATCACTTTCAACTAGGATTTTTTACCTTATAACTCAAGCTCCAAATGCAAACAAACCATGCTGAATTACAGGTCCCAATTCCAGCATATTTTAGGAGTCAAGTAGTTTTATTTTCATGTCATTTCATTCATTCATTTTCAAAAGAAGAATCATTGATGGGGCAGTGCAAGATGATTTGAAGTTATGATTTGAAAGTACTCAGTAAGTTGATTGAATGAGTAGATAAAATGAATTGCAACTTTATTGTTTCTGGTAGGAATAAACAGGCAATGATATAATAAATGGAAAACACCACACCATTTTCTTAAATATCCAAGAGATGTTTATAATATGTTTACAATTCATAGGAAAGTATAAAATTTTTTGGTTCTCATGTGAGCATACTATGTTATTGACATCAATTGTCATATGTTATAGACATCAATTCTTTTCTTTCTCTATAATATTTGTTTTCATATTTTAGTGGGGGAGGCCACGGCTGGTGCTCAGGGTTTACTTCTTGTTATGTGCCTATAGTATCATTCCTGGTACTATATGAGGGGAGGTCATATGTAATTTTAGGATTTGTAACAGGTTCAACATTTACCTACATGTTGCTAGTATGCAAAGAAAGTACCTTAATCTTAACTATCTCTCTGATCCCCTAGATATCATTAATTTATATATTAACTTCCTTTTGTGTATACAATAGAAATACCTAACTGTATTTGTTTAAATAAGTTACTGGCATGTGGAAATCTGTGTGTTATTCCAACATGGTTAGTTCTTCTTTGTTTTTATTCAGGTCACAATACTGACCTTGCTAGGATAAGTTACAAAAGGTTTTAGAAACTTTGTTCATGTTCCAAATTGCTCTAAGCAACTCTTAAAAATAAAACTGTCAATAAAAGAATTTCATTGTTGGTGGTGGCCATTGAGGGGTATAGGGGAGCCCGCCTGGAGAATGCCCTTTTTGAGAAGCTCGGAGACTAAAAGGTCGTGGACCCTCGCCGACCAGGGCGAGTACAGGCCTCTACTACTGTTGCCATTGAGGAGTATAGGCAGCATGCCTGGAAAGTGCCTTCCCTGAGAAGCTCGGGGAATACCCTGAGGTATTTTTGACCCCAAGATCAGGGCAAGTGCAGGCCTCCACTGTGGTCACCATTGAGGGGTACCTAAGCGTGGCTGCCTGGCGAGTGCCCTCCACCCGTGGGAATCTCAGAGACTGAGGTTTCTTGGACCAGCCTGAACAGGATGGGGCCAGAGGTGTGCAGCTGCTCGGCTTGGCTTCACTGCTGCATACTCTCTTTTTTTTTTTTTGTTTTTTTTTTTTTGTTTTTGTCTTTTTTATTTAATATAATTTTTATTTTGATCATAGTGGGCTTACATATTGTTGACAATATTTTAGGTACATATTTACACAAAATCAGGGGGGCTTCCCATCCCCAAATTGTCCTCCATAACCCTCCGTTTTTGTCCTACCTCCCATTTCCTCTTCCCTCCCCCTCAGGGCAGCTAGAATATATGGTCCCCTCTGTATCTAACCTACTACTTAGTAGTCTTGCATCAGTTTGGTCTTGCTGCCTCCCTTATTTCCCCCTGTAAGTGGGGGCAGGGCTAGCTAGTTCAAGTTACGTGGTTTTGCCTGAAAAGAGAAAGTAAATACACTGGGGTAAGGGTCTAATACCCCGAAAATGGGTAGAATCCTTCTAGAGGTTCTCATCATCAATTTGGGAAGTGAATGAGAACAAGAAGGTGAAACACTCCACCAGTACCAAAAGAAGTGTCAAATATCCAGTGAGGACTCCGGTTATATCGATAGGCACCACAAAAAACAGATTAAAAATAATAATAGAAAAAAATAGGGAAAAAAAAAACACGCCGTGGTCTTGAAATAAGAAACATGGCGTAGCACAAAACGAAAGAAGAGAAAGGAAGAGAGAAAAAAAATAAGAATAATTGGGGACAACAATTTCAATAATCACATCCAAACAGAGAAATCGACCAAAATAGCTAGGTAAATAAAAATAATAATAACGACAATAAATGAGGTAAGATATATATATATAAAATGTCCAAGGTTTTGTGTTTTTTGTATTTTTGTTTTTTTTCCCTCCTGCCCTGGCACAGTAAATATTGGGGGTTTCTCCGTCCTTGGAGTATATTGTCATGGGATCAGCTCTTTGCTTAGGATCATTACTCTCCCGGTGGTGTTTTTTTTTTTTTTTTTTTTTGGTGTGTGGAAGACTTCTGCTCTGTCCAGGGTGATACAATCAGAGCTTTGTGTTTAGAGGTCTCAGTATCTGTACAGATCCTGAGGTAGGACTTATGGTGAAGTCAGTCTTTGTGAATCTAGAGGTTCTGTTACCTCAGTGCCATTTTAATCCATCTTCTATGGTTGGTGGTCTTGGTCTTTGCACTGAACCTAGGATGGCATCTAGAATAGCGTCTTTCTTTGTGCTTCCAGAATCCCCTTTCCGTTACAATTGTCTCTGCCGGACCTTTGGAACTGGGGATCATGCTAATTGTGCAGGTCTTAGCTCAAGCCCTAGACTAGGGCTTTTTTATTGGTCCCAAGATGTATACAGTCTGGTCGTGGTTCTAGCAGCCAGTCATCTGTAAATCATGATCTTGGCTTTTTGGACCTACCAAAGGGTGCCACGTCTTCTGGTTTTGTCTTGTCGTTTAGCCTGGTAGGTAGGCTAAACTGCTCTAAGGTCAAGTAGTTCACATTTTCCCTCATTGTCGGGATATCATGTTAGAGCTGGCCCTTGTTGTTGACCCTGCAGTATTAAGGCTGTCCCAGATGGAGTTTGTTTCTTGCAGCTGTTGTGAAGAGCTGTGCCATTTCTATGTCTGGGATCCAGGGGTCAAGGCTGGATGAATGGTATCTAATCACCTGAGGTCTAAGTTGATTCCACATGACATATTTTCAAGGTAGGAGATATCCCTGTATTATAAACAACTATGAGTTCCTTATCTCTAGTAGATAAGAGCTCTTTTTTTGTATGTAGATTTCCCCTTTATTTAGTGTGCCTTTGCATGGGGAAGTGGTGGCTTCGTTATATTGTCGGTGTATTTGGTGGTGGACAGAGTGGGTAACAGAAATAGATTGCATACCCAAAAAACGATAAAAAAAAAAGAAATAAAAGTATATGTGCCCACAAATGTATATGTAGGACAAACATTTAAAAAAATTAATTAATTAAATAAATTACCAAAAAAAAATTATAAGATAAAATGAGTTAGCGAAGTTTTTAAAGGACCAAAGTGGTGCAACAGACTACTTTACAATTGGGGGAGAACAGGTAAAGGAGGTAGTGTATTACAGGTCTAATTCCTATGTTGGAAGTACAGTTTTCTCCGTTGTCTTTTGGATTTTTCTTGTGGTGTGTGGGTTTGTAGGCATCTTCCAAATCACACCCCCCTGACCTTCTTCAGATTGGTAAAAATTTTTGCGGCAGGGAGTTCTTGGAAAGAGTTCTTGCATTGGGGATACTATTGGAACCTAAAGTCCGGTTTCAAGAAACAGTCCACATTAGGGGGAGATGGTAGGGAGGGTCTCGCAGCATGAGTCCACAGGGGAGTTGGCTGTCTTTTCTTGCAGGAGACGAGGTGCGGGTTTGGCTGGGTGTCCCCTCGCCTGGGTGCTGGGTACTGGTTCGTTGGGTGGGAGGTTGATCTTGATGCCTAAAAAATTAAGGGCTGAGGGTGGAGAGTTTTAATATGGTGGGAGACCTGGATGGGATTGAGGGGTGAAGGGATAGTTGGATTTCCCGGGGGGAGAAAGGGGAAGGTAATGGAGGGTATGAAGGAAGAGAAAAGAGAAAATATGAAGAAAGAAAGGGAGAAGAGAAAGGGGAAAAAAGTAAAGAGGAAGAATAGTAAGAAGCAAAAAAGAAAAAAAAAAGTAGTGAGAAGAACGAAGAGAATTGCAAGGAATCTGGTTTGGTTGAATGTGTTTGATGACCTAGAACCTGTAGTTTGGGTCTGTACGTCGCAGGTACTGCTTTGGTGGTCTGACTGGTCCGTGCTTCAATTCTAAAAGAAGGTTTAACCTAGAGATAAAGTGTATGTTAAAGAGTTTCCACGTGGCCATCTCGTAGTGCAGGCAAGGTATGGTATCTCGTGTGGTATCCCGAGTTGCCATCTTAGTTTGTCCGCCCTTTGTATCTAAGGGCGCCTGTGAACAGAAAAGCTGAGAGTTATTTAAAATATTAAGGTAAAGGGATTAAAACGTTAGTGTTTATGGTATGTTGCCCTTGCAGTCCGTGAATTCCCGTGGTGTTCTATACTTGTGTTCCTGTTAACGATCCCTAAGGGATTATTGTGGGCCTTTGTTGTAGGAGTCTGATTACATACCTGTTCTCTCTATGTTGCTGTTTCTGTTTTCTTTGTGGTATAATGTGCTGTCAAGAGTTTGCGTTGTTTGTTTTTCATGTATTTTGGACACTGCTTGCACGTATATGTTGACTATTACAGTGTTCGGAGTTTCTACCCTGTTGAACCCTGTTATATGATTGTTAGGTATTAGTTGTGTGTAAAATGTATGTTCTAGGTATTTCAGAATAGTGCTACCATTCTGTGTTTATCTTTTGTCTTCTGACTTACTTCGTTTAACATAACATGATCTAGGTCCATCCACGTTGCTGCAAAGTCTGTGATTGTATCATTTCTAACTGCCATGTAGTATTCCATTGTGTATATGTACCACATCTTAATGATCCATTCATCCGTTGTTGGACATCTAGGTTGGTTCCAAGATTTGGCTATTATACTGAGTGCTGCGATAAATAGTGGGGTGCATACGTATTTTGGAATGAATGTCCTTCCATCTTGTGGGTATATGCCTAGGAGAGCAATTGCTGGGTCAAATGGCAGCTCAATTCTGAGTTCTTTGAGCACTCTCCAGACTTTCCTCATAGGTGTTGGACTAGGGGGCATTCCCCACCAGCAGTGGATGAGAGTTCCTTTCATACCGCATCCCCGCCAGCAAAGGTTGTTTCCATTATTTTTGATGTGAGCCATCCTCACTGGTGTAAGGTGGTATCTCATTGTTGTCTGATTTGGATCTCCCTGATGATGAGTGAAGGTGAGCATGTTTCATGTGTTTGGTGGCCATTCCTTCTGTCTTCCTCAGAGAAGTGTCTATTCATTTCTTATCCCCCCATTTTTTTTATAGCTTTGTTTGGTTTTGGGGGCTCAGCTTTCTGAGTGCTTTGTATGTTCTAGATATCAGCCCTTTATCTGATATGTCGAGTGAAAAGATTTTTTTCCCATTCTGTTAGCTGTCTTCTTGCATTAAGTAGGGTTTCTTTTGCCATGCAGAAGCTTTTTAGTTTGATTGTAGTACCATTTGTTTATGTTTGATGCTAACGTTCTTGCCATTGGTGCTCCATTCCTCAAAGACCTTTTTGATATATAGCGTCTTCTATGTTCTGCCTATTTATGCTCGATAAACTTTATGGATTCGGGTCTGATTTCAAGGTCTTTGATCCATTTTGAGTTGATTTTTGTATATGGAGTAAGGTATGAGTTGATTTTCACTTTCGTACATGTGGTTTTCCAGTTGTACCAACACCATTTGTTGAATAGGCTTTCTTAGTTCCATTTCAGATTCTTGACTCTTTTATCACTTATTAGTTGGCTATATACCTGGGGGTTTATGTCTGGGAATTCTGTTCTGACCCATTGGTCTGAGGTCCTGTCTCTGTTCCAGTACCATGCTGTTTTGATTACTATGGCATTTATAAGTATTAGTTTCAAGTTAGGTAAGGAGATGCCTCCCAGCTTCTTGTTTTTCAGTATTTGTTTGGCTATCCCTGGGTCTTTTGTGGTTCCAGATGAATTTTGTGAATGATTGTTCTAATTCTTTAAAGAATTGTGTCTGAGATTGGATAGGGATTGCATTAAATCTATATAGGAGTTTTTTGGGTAGGATAGTCATTTTGATTATGTTAATTCTACCTATCATGAGCATGGGATGTTCTTCCATTTCTTTAGATCGTCTTCAATTTCTTTCTGAAGTGTTTTGAAGTTTCCCTGTATAGGTCTCTCATTCTCTTGTAAGGTTGATTCCTAGAATACTTGATATTTTTTGAAACTATCTTAAATGGAATTGTATTTTTAATCTCTCTCTCCTCAACCTTCATTGTTTGTATATAGAAACGCTACTGTCTTTTGTGTAATGACTTTGTAACCAGCCCACTTTGCTGTATTGGTTAATTGTTTCTAGGAGTTTTTACTGTGGACTCTTTAGGGCTTTTCGATGTATATCTTCATATCATCGGCAAATAGAGATAGCTTGTGTTCCTCTTTCCCCTATTTGAATTCCTTTGATTCCCTTCTCTTGTAGAATTTGCTATTGCTAGAACTTCTAAGGTTATATTGGAATAAGAGTGGGGAGAGTGGAGCAGCCTTGCCTAGTTCTGATCTTAGTGGGAATGCTTCTAGTTTCTCACCATTGAGTATAATGTTGGCTGTAGGTTTATCATATATAGCTGTAACTATCTTGAGGAAGGTTCCTTCTAATCCTATTTTGCTGAGTGTCTTTAACATGAAAGGATGTTGGATTTTGTCAAACGCCTTCTCTGCATCGATTGATATGATCATGTGGTTTTTGTCTTTCATGTTGTTGATGTGGTGTATAATGTTGATTGATTTGCGTATGTTGAATCAACCTTGCATTCCTGGGATGAATCCCACTTGATCGTGATGTATGATCTTTTTGATGAAGTGCTGGATTCGGTTTGCTAAGATTTTGTTAAGTATCTTTGCATCTATGTTCATTAGTGAGATTGGTCTGTAGTTTTCTTTTTTGGTAGTGTCTTTGCCTTCTTTGGGAATGAGTGTGATATTAGCCTCATAAAAAGAGTTGGGGAGGATTCCTGTTTTTTCTATGGTTTGGAATAGCCTATGGAAAAGTGGTAGTAAGTCTTCTTGAAATGTTTGATAGAATTCACCTGTAAATCCATCTGGGCCTGGGCTTTTGTTCTTAGGGAGTTTTTTAATTACATCTTCAATTTCCTCTGAGGTGATTGGTCTGTTTAGGATTTCTAGATCTTCCTTTTCCAGTCTTGGAAGAGGGTGTTTGTCCAAGAATCTGTCGATTTCTACTGGGTTCTCTAGCCTAGTTGAGTATAGTTGTTCATAATATGATCTCATGATATGTTGTATTTCTTGGGGTTCTGTTGTAATCTCGCCCCTTTCATTTGTGATCCTACTGATTAGGGTGTTTTCCCTCTTTTTTTTGGTGAGTTTTGCCAATGGTTTGTCTATCTTGTTTATTTTTTCGAAAAACCAACTCCTGGTCTCATTGATTTTTTGTATTGTTTTCTTAGTTTCGATGTTGTTTATTTCTGCTCTGGTTTTTATTATTTCTTGCCTTCTGGTTGTGGTTGGATTTCTCTGTTGCTGTTGTTCCAATTCTTTGAGGTGATCTTTTAAACTGTTGGTTTTGTTATTTTCCTGTTTCTTAACATAGGCCTGTATTGCTATGAGTTTCCCCCTAATTACTGCTTTTGCTGTGTCCCATAAATTTTGACATGTTGTCTCTTTATTGTCATTTGTCTCAAGGAATCTTTTTATTTCTTCCTTGAGTTGTTCTTTGATCCAGCTGTTGTTGAGCAGCATGTTGTTTAATCTCCAGGTATTAGTTTTTCTCCATTGCTTCTTCTTGAATTCAATTTTGACCTCTGTTGCATAGTGATCTGAGAGGGTACTTCTAATGATCCTTACCTTTGTGGTCTTATATAGGCTGGCTTTGTATCCTAAGACATGGTCTATTCTGGAGAAGGTTCCATGTGGGCTTGAGAAGAATGTGTATTCTGCTTTCTGGGGATGGATGGCTCTATATAAGTCTATTAGCCCTAAATCTTCTAGTTTTTTATTCAGAGCTCTTATTTCTTTGCTATTTTTCTGTTTGGTGGATCTGTCCAGTGGTGATAGTGGAGTATTGAGGTCCCCTACTATTATCACATTTCCCTTCATGTGTTTCTCCAGATTTGCCAGTAGTTGCCTCACATATTTTGCTGACTCTACATTAGGTGCATAGATATTGACCAGGGTTAGTGTTTCTTGATCTAATGTTCCCCTGATCAGTAAGTAGTGACCCTCTTTGTCTCTGCTCACTTTCTTGAGGTTGAATGCAATTTGGTCTGATATAAGAATGGCTGTCCCTGCTCTTTTTTGTTTCCATTGGCCTGAATAATTACTTTCCATCCTTTTATTCTAAGCCTGTGCTTATCCTGTAACTGTAGGTGTGTTTCTTGCATACAGCAGAAGTCCGGTTTATTTTTCCTAACCCAGTTCTCTACTATGTGTCTTTTAATTGGAGAGTTTAGTCCGTTCACATTTACGGAAATTATTGATAGAGAGGACTGTTGTGCAGTTGTATTGTGTGGCGTGGTTGTTGTTACAATTGGGGGTTTGGATTGTGTAATTCGTCTCTGAGTAGGTCGCTTAGGATCGGCTTAGTTTGCACAAATAGTTCAAGTTCGTTCATATTTGAGAATGTTTTTAGTCTGCCCTCCCATATGAATGATAGTTTTGCTGGGTATTGGACCCTAGGTTGGAAATTTCTTTCATTCAGTCGTTCAAATATGTCATTCCACTGTCTTCTTGCTTGAATTATTTCAAATTGGAGATCTGGTTTGATTCTTATGTCCTTTCCTTTGTACTTGAGTTTTTTTTCTCCCTTATTGCTTTCAGGAGTTCCTCTTTCTCTTTGTTTTTTGCCATTTGGATTATTATGTGTCTTGGTGTTGGCTTATTAGGGTCTATTTTATTAGGGACTCTCTTGACTTCCTGGATTTGTCCTGAAGTGCCTTTCCAGAGGGTGGGGAAGTTCTCAGTTATTATCTCCTTAACTACCTGTTCTTCCCTCTTCCCTATTTCCTCCCCTTCTGGTACACCCACAATTCTTAGATTGTTTCTTTTGTCCTTGTTCATTAGATATTGGATTTTTCCTTCCAGTGCTTTGCCTTTTATTTCTTTGTTGGTTTCTTGATCATTTTTTGATTGTAGTTTTCCTTCGAGTTCTTCGATGTGCTTCTCCAACTCTGTGTTTCTGCTCATAAGGCGTGTTACTTTGTCTTTTAGGTCCTTCACTTCTTTTTGTATGGAATCTCTCATGTTCTTTGACATTTCTTCTTTAATTTGGCTGATTCGTTCATCCATGGCTTTCTTATACTCGGTTGTTAGGGTTTCTTTCAATTCTTGCATTTCCTTCCTCATGATCGCTTTTAGGTCTTCTTCCCATGGATCTGTGCGTTTTGGTGGACTTGGAAACTTGATAGGATTTGTCATGTTGTCTCCAGTTATTAGGGATCTCCTTGATTTACGCATAATTCTTTGTATTTAATGGTGTGTTTTGGAGTGCTGTGGTTTCTAATTTCGGCCTGCTTTGGTCTCCTTCCTGAAGGTGTTTCTAGAGGGTGCTGTTGGGTGAGCTTGTTGAACCGAGCTCTTTCTCCTCCCCTTTGTTACCCAGAGTTCAGTCTTCCTGTAATAGGTATTGTTGCTTTTCTATTCCTTATTTCTGTCAGCGGTGCAGTTCCTCTCCTGGCCACAATGGTTGCTGGTGCTGTTGAGCCTAGTTCTCAATCCCCCCTCCTTTCCCTGGGAGTCAGTGGAGCTCCGCCCCCTCCAAGCCTCTTGAAGGGGTTCCCTTAAGCCGGCCCTTAAGGCTCTGCCCTCACCCTTGGGGAGTCCCTGGTTCGCTCCAGGGCCCAAGGGGGTGGACTGCTCTAGGTCACCTGAGGGTCCAGATGGCTGGCCCTATCTCCCTGGTCTATTCGGGTCACTCAACTTACCTTTCCAGGCATCCACCTGGGGGGAGGGTCTCACCCGAGTCTCTCTTGGCGGTGCGCAGGGGTCCTGTCGCCGGGCAAAGAGAGAGACTCCCCCGAGTCTCTCTTAACAGTGCTGGGGTGCTGTTGCCGGGCAAAGAGAGAGACTCACCAGAGTCTCTCTTAACGGCGCTGGGGTCCTGTCGCCGGGCAAAGAGAGAGACTCACCCGAGTCTCTCGCTGGGGCCCTGCTGCCGGGCAAAGAGGGAGACTCACTCAAGTCTCTTGCTGGGGTCCTGCTGCCGGGCAAAGAGGGAGACTCACTCGAGTCTCTTGCTGGGGCCCTGCTGCCGGGCAAAGAGGGAGACTCAGCCGAGTCTCTTGCTGGGGTCCTGCTGCCGGGCAAAGAGGGAGACTCAGCCGAGTCTCTTACTGGGGTCCTGCTGCCAGGTAAAGAGGGAGACTCACTCGAGTCTCTTGCTGGGGTCCTGCTCCCGGGCAAAGAGGGAGATTCACTCGAGTCTCTTGCTGGGGTCCTGCTGCCGGGCAAAGAGGGAGACTCACTCGAGTCTCTTGCTGGGGTCCTGCTCCGGGCAAAGAGGGAGACTCAGCCGAGTCTCTTGCTGGGGTCCTGCTGCCGGGCAAAGAGGGAGACTCAGCCGAGTCTCTTGCTGGGGTCCTGCTGCCGGGCAAAGAGGGAGACTCAGCCGAGTCTCTTGCTGGGGTCCTGCTGCCGGGCAAAGAGGGAGACTCACTCGAGTCTCTTGCTGGGGTCCTGCTGCCGGGCAAAGAGGGAGACTACTCGAGTCTCTTGCTGGGGTCCTGCTGCCGGGCAAAGAGGGAGACTCACTCGAGTCTCTTGCTGGGGTCCTGCTGCTGGGCAAAGAGGGAGACTCACTCGAGTCTCTTGCTGGGGTCCTGCTGCCGGGCAAAGAGGGAGACTCACTCGAGTCTCTTGCTGGGGTCCTGCTGCTGGGCAAAGAGGGAGACTACTCGAGTCTCTTGCTGGGGTCCTGCTGCCGGGCAAAGAGGGAGACTCACTCGAGTCTCTTGCTGGGGTCCTGCTGCTGGGCAAAGAGGGAGACTCACTCGAGTCTCTTACTGGGGTCCTGCTGCCGGGCAAAGAGGGAGACTCAGCCGAGTCTCTTGCTGGGGTCCTGCTGCCGGGCAAAGAGGGAGACTACTCGAGTCTCTTGCTGGGGTCCTGCTGCCGGGCAAAGAGGGAGGCTGCATACTCTTTCTAACTAATAAACTCCACCATAACACTTAGGAAAAAAAAATCAAACAACAAGTGTGATAATGGGGAAACCTTATAGGCAAACACCATGCACAAAGAATGAATATGATAGCTTTGATGACCCAAAAAAATACGAACCATCTGATTAATCTCTCAGATAAGGCCTTTAGAATAGAAGTATGGAGAATCCTCATGGAAATCAAAGAAAACGTAGCTCTAGCTGAACAGAACACAAAAATAGAAATCAGAAAACTCCAAACTGAAATAACAGATCTGAAAAACACGGTAGCTGAACACGGTAGCTGAACTGAAAAACACAATGGGAAGCCACTCCAACAGGTTAAGAGCAGCCGAGGCAGAATCAATGAACTGGGAGATGAAATGCAGAACAACTCCATGTAGCAGAAGAGATTGGAAAAGAACCTTAAGGCAAATGATCAGACAATGAAAAAAGTACTCAAGGAATGTGAACAGATGAAAATAGAAGTCTTTGATAAAATCAACAGAAACAACACAAAAATCATTGGAGTCCCAGAGGCCCAGGAAGGAGATCCCCAGGAAGAATCAACAGTCAAATATATCATCACAGAGAAACTGCCAGAGTTAAAAAGTACATGTAATCAAATCCTGCATGCCTGAAGAGTACCAGCCAAAAGAGACCTGAAAAATAACACCCCAAGACACATCGTAGTCACAACGACAAACCCACAGAGAGAGATAGAATACTGAAAGCAGCAAGATCAAAAAGGGAAATTACATTTAAAGGAGCATCCTTAAGATTTACAGCAGACATGTGACAAAAAAATATCAAGGCCAGAAGACAGTGGGGGGATATTTTGACAAGACTGAATGAAATGGAGGCTTCACCTAGAATACTGCACCCAGTCCGAGTCACGTTTAGGTTTTAAGGAAGAATACATAGCTTTCACAGGTAAGCAACATTCAGAAACTTCATAGATGCAAAACCAGCCTTAAAGGAAAAATTGAAAGGTCTACTTTAAGACAAGACACACCAACAGACACAACAAACTTACACACAAAGATGGCATTAAATCTCATGAGAATTATTTCTTTCAATGTCAATGAACTAAATGCACCAATTAAGAGACACAGATTGTCAAAATGGATCAAAAAGATGAATCCAACCTTCTGCTGCCTACAAGAAACAAACCTAAATAGTCAGACAAACATAGGCTCAAACTCAAAGGCTGGAGGAAAAATCATCCAAGCAAACAACACCTTTAAAAAAAGCTGGGGTGTCCATATTAATATCAGACAACACAAACTTTAGACTCAGAAAAGTTGTAAGGGACAAAGATGGACACTTCGTACTAATCAAGGGATATGTGCAACAGGAAGAAATTTTACTACTAAACATATGCACAATGAGAGACCAGCAAATTATCTAATATAATTATTGACAAATTTGAAAAAGGATATCAAGAATAACACAATAATTGGGGGAGACTTCAACATGACCCTGTCAACACTGATAGGTCAATGAGAATGAAACCCAACAAAAATATACTAGCCCTGAAAATAGAAATGGAAGAAAGAGGCCTAGTATATATATATATATATATATTATAATATATATATATATTATATATAATATATATAAATATATATATATATATATGTATATATAGGACACTCCATCCCCAGAAACCTGGATACACATTTGTCAATGAACATGGGTCATTCTCGAAGATAGAACACATGCTGGCACATAAAACATACCTTCATAAAATCAAAAGGATAGAAATTTTGCAGGGTACCTTTGCTGACCATGAGCCTCGGAAATTAGATGTGAACTACAAAGGGACACAGAAGAAAAATTTCAACAACTGGAAATTAAACAGTCTACTACTGAACTACCAGTGGGTTAGAGAGAAAATCAAAACTTTCCTGAAAACAAATGACAATGAAAACACAAATTATCAGAACCTATGGGACACAGTAAAACCGGTACTGAGAGGAAAATTTATAGCTTTGCAAGCACACATCAGGAAAGAACAAAAGGTATACGTCAATAGCTTAAACACAGCTTTTAAAATTAGAAAATGATCAACAAAAGGAACCAAAAATAGGGAGACAGAAGGAAATAACAAAGCTGAGAGCTGAAATTAATGAAACCCAAAAAACAATCAAGATCTACAAAAGCAGAAGCTGGTACTTTGAAAAAAAATTAACAAGATTGACAGACCATTGGCAAAACTCACAAAGAAAAAGAGAAAAACTCAATAACCCATATTAGAATTGAAAAGGGAGAAATATAAAGGGTAGGTAATCAGAGACTACTTTTAGAAACTCTATGCCACTAAACATGAGAATGTGGAAGAAATGGATATATTCTTGGACTCATAACCTTTCATGGTTGAATAAGGAAGATGTTTAGCATATCTAAACACCCCCATCATTACTGAGGAAATTAAAATGGTAATCAAATGTCTGCCAAAAAACTAAAGCCTAGATCCAGATGGACTCAATAATAAATTTTTTCAAACCTTTCAAGAGGAACTACTACCAATCCTGGTCAGGCTACTTCATGAAATTGAAAAAACGGGAACACTTCCAAAAAAAAAAAAGTTTTTATGAAGCCAACATCACCTTGATACCAAAACCAGACAGAGATGCTGCCAAAAAAGAAAATTACAGACCAATATCCCAGATGAACACAGATGCAATGATCCTCAACAAAATCCTGGAAAATAGGATCCAATGCCTCATTAAGAAGATCATTCACTATGATCAAGTAGGTTTTATCCCAGGAAAGCAAGGATGGTTTACCATTCATAAATCTATCAACATAATACACAACATTAATAACAAGAAAAATAAAAATCACATGATCATATCAATATATGCAGAGAAAGCATTTAATAAGGTCCAACACCCATTCTTGATAAAAAAAAACTTTTAGCAAGATGGGAATTAAAGGAACCTTTCTCAATATAGTTAAGGCCATCTACCACAAACCAATGGCAAATATTAGCCTCAATGGAGAAAAACTAATAGCCTTTCCTCTAAATTCTGGTATAAGACAAGGCTGTCCTCTCTCACCACTCCTATTCAACATAGTACTGGAAGTACCTGCTATAGCAATTAGGCAAGAAAAAGATATCAAGGGAATCCAGATAGAAAAGGAAGAAGTCAAGCTCTCATTGTTTGCAGATGACATGATACTCTAACTTTAGAAAAACTCTAAAGACTCTACAAATAAGCTTTTAGAAACAATAGATGCATATAGCAATGTGGCAGGCTACAAAATTAACACACAAAAATAAATGGCCTTTTTTTTATAAAGCAATAATGATAGGAAGAAATGAACATTAAGAAAACAACCCTATTCACATTAGTGTCACACAAACTCAAATATATTGAAGTCAACTTGACCAAAGATGTGAAGGACCTAAACAAAGAAAACTACAAAACCCTTCTCCAAGATATAAGAGAGGACATGCAGAAATGGAAACACATACCCTGCTCATTAATTGGCAGATTAACATCATTAAAATGGCAATACATTCTAAAGCATTATACAGATTTAATGTGATCCCTCTAAAAATATCCATGACATTCTTCAAAGAAGTGGATCAAACAATAAACACCCTCGAATAGCTAAAGCAATGCATGGGAAAATGAATGTGGGAGGCATTACTTTCTTCAACTTTAAACTGTATTACAAAGCAATAGTTGTCAAAACAGAATGGTATTGGAATAAAGAGAGACCATCAGATCAGTGGAATAGGCTTGAGTACTCAGAGAATATTCCCCAGACATACAGCCACCTAATTTTTGATAAGGAGCACAAAAACTTAAATGGAGCAAGGAAAGCCTCTTCAACAAGTGGTGTTGGCACAACTATTTAACCACTTGCAAGAAAGCAAAATCAGACCCCCAGGTAACACCATGTATGAAGGTAAAATCCAAATGGATTAAAGACCTTGATATCACACCTGATTCCATAAGGTATATAGAACAACATGTAGGTAAAACACTCCATGACATTGAGACTAAAGGCATCTTTAAAGAGGAAACTGCACTCTCCAAACAAGTGGAAGCACAGATAAACAAATGGGACTTTATTAAGCTGAGAAGCTTCTGTACTCAAAGGAAAAAAGTGCCCAAGCTACACTCAGTCGGAGAAACTATTCATCCAAACCACACCTGACAAGAGATAAGGGGCTAATATCCACAGTATACAAGGCACTGACAGAACTTTACAAAAAAAAAAAAAAAAGACATCTAATCCCATTAAAAATGGGGAGAAGAAATGAAGAGACACTTTGTCAAAGAAGAAATACAAATGCCCAAAAGGAACATGAAAAAAATGCTCCACATTACTAATCATCAGAGAGATGCAAATCAAAACAACTATGAGATTCCATCTCATGCCACAGAGATTGGCGCACATCACAAAGAATAGAACAAGCAGTGCTGGCGGGGATGTGGAGAAAAAGGAACTCTTATTCACTGCTGGTGGGAATGCCATCTAGTCCAACCTTTATGGAAAGTGACATGGAGATTCCTCCAAAAAACTGGAAATTGAGGTCCCATATGATCCAGCTATACCACTTCTAGGGATATACCCTAGGATAGCAATGGCTAACTTATAACATGTATGCCAGCTGTGCCACGTGAAGGCCTTGCAGCTGGCACTTGGAAAGGTTCTCAATTAATACATTTATAAAATTTATAAAGAGTTTTTAGATACTAAAATCTTGTCATTAAGTTTAATTGACATGCTGGCACTTTGTGGAAATTCTTTGGTTTTGTGCAGCAGTTTGGGCACTCGGGCTCAAATAGCATAGCCATCACTGCCCTAGGAACACAAAAATATAATACAAATATCCCTTCCTCACACCGATATTCATTGCAGTGCTATTTACATTAGCCAGACTCTGAAAACAACCAAGATGCCCTTCAACAGATGAATGCCTAAAGAAACTGTGGTACATATACACAATCGAATATTATGCAGCCATCAGGAGAGATGGAGTCATGAAATTTTCCTATACATGAATGTACATAAAATCAATTATACTGAGTGAAATAAGTCAGAGGGAGAGAGATAGACACAGAATAGTCTCACTCATATATGGGTTTTAAGAAAAATAAAGAAATTCTTGCAATAATTCTTAGAGACAAAAGAGAGGAGGGCTAGAATGTGCAGCTCACGACATAAAGCTCACCACAAGAGTGATGAGTGCAGTTAGAGAAATAACTAAATTGAAAACTATCCTAACAATGTGAATGAATGAGTGAAGTAGAAAGCCTGTCTAGAGTATAGGTGAGGGTGTGGTGTGGAGGAGGGAGATTTGTGTCTTGGTGATGGGAATGTTGCACTGGTGAAGGGGATGTTCTTTACTTGACTGAAACTCGACTACAATCATATTTGTAATCAAGGTGTTTAAATAAATATATTAATAAAAATATTACATTGTCATAAATGTTAATAGAATCTTTAAATCTACTATGCATGAAACATGAGATTGTGTACTTTGAACCAAATGTTCAGTGAATATCTAAATGACAGGGATATAAATTTTCATAATTATAATTGCAAATTGGAAAATGTAAATTATTCTATCGATCACATAAAAGAGAAAAAAAAGAATAAAAGCCTGCTGATAAAAGCTCGCAATCTTGGGAGAAAGCGGGCCAAGTCCCCACCCTACTTAAGCCAATCGTACTGTACACATCACCCATAATTGCTACTTTGTCAGTTGCCCTGATTCACTACTCCTCCGCAAAGATACCAATCTGACCAAAATTCCAGGTATGTTGGTAGTTGGTATTTGGGCTGAAATCACCAGAAAAATATTTGGAGTGAGGATGGGCATCCTTCCCCCCTGCCATGTTGAACTTCCTGAAGATCTGACAGATGAAAACATGCTTCACAAAAGCCACAGTATCAGCAATAATATTTGGAATTCCTGAACCACTCAAGCAGATCTGCACCCTTCACAACTTCATTTTATGTTTAATACTCTTTCCTATAGGAACACACCACTTTTTTTTTTTTTGGCCTTTTGGACTACACCCGGTGACACTCAGGGGTTACTCCTGGCTATGCACTCAGAAATCTCTCTTGGTTTGGGGGACCATATGGGATGCTGAGGAATCGAACCCCAGTCCATCCTAGGTTAGCACGTGCAAGGCAAATGCCTTACTGCTTGTGCCAGAGCTCTGGCCCCAGGAGCATATCAATTTAGATACCATTGTGATCTGAAGCCACCTAATACTCAGAAACAAATGAATGAACAGAATAGTCAACTAGAAATAAGAGTGTACTAAGGCTTCTGAGAATACGTAATGTCCTCATTTCTGGATACAATAATTTTCACAAATTTTTTTTCTAAAATACTCTTTTTTCTTCCTTCATTTTCTTTCCTTCTTTTTATTTGTCAATAATTTCGCTCTTACCTGGGAACAGAAGTTTTATGATAAATATGTCAACTATGTGATATTCTTTATTCTTTTTCTTTTTTTTTTTGGATATTTTGGGCCACATCCGGTGATGCTCAGGAGTTACTGCTGACTCTGCACTCAGAAATCACTCCTGGCCTGATGGACCATATGGATAGTCCATCCTGGGTCAGCCACATACAAGGCAAACGTCCTACCACTGTGCTATTGTTCTGGCCCCTATTCTTTAAATAAAGTAAATTAAATTAATAAAAAATAAGCCTCTGAGCCCTGATTCTTGGACTTTAAAATTATGACTATTATTTTTATGGTAAGGATGGGGAGATATTTGACCTTGACAGTTTGCATCTTAAAAATATTTTTTTAATCTTCTCCTTCATGCCCGAGCTAGTATTCTAAAAATTTTACACTCTGGGTTTTGGGGGCACAGACAGCTGCTTTGGGACTATTTTTTTCACCATGTGCTCGGAAGTGACCCCTGGCAGTGCTCTGGAGGCCATATGGAAGACAGGATATTCAAACCAGGATCTGTGTCTACTGGAGTTCCATATTGTACCCCCTGTACTATCTCTGCCTCTCAGTATTCTAGCTTTGTGGCCGAGGTATCTGCAGAAAGTCATTTTGTTTAGATGGAACCACTCACTGATTCTGTAATATTGTTTATTTATGATTGTTCAGCTAAACTGGGAGGCTCCATTGAGGAGACAAACTTATAAAAAGAAATTTATTAGAGAAGCTGTTTCAAAAACTGTTGAAGCAATACTGTTGAGATGAGATTGTTTCAGATTGAGGGAAGGACTTGTCTTATGTGAGTCTATGTGAGGGTGCCAGACCCCCCAAAATTCTGAGTGGGTTGCAGGGGAACAAGGACAGGGATGGAGGCCCAAATCACTGGGACCTGAATGTGAAAACTCTGGATAACTATTCACAATTTGTTTTCTATCCTTTTAAAAATGGGGAGATATGTTCAGTGAAAGGAATTTTAAAAAGGGAACCCTTCCAAGGTTCCATAAGAGGCTCCTGTCAGCCAGTATGAGCATATAAGGACTAGTCCGACCTCTGAGTTGTTGGCTGCGTGGGTGCTCCTGCGCTGTTGTACAAATAAACCTGAGAGCAGGGGGGAAAAAGAATTAAAAAACGTATATACATTAACATATTTTCTTTAGTTTTTGTGGGGGTCACATCTGGCAGTGTTCAGAGTTTACTCCTGGTAGTAGAAATCACTCCTGGTAGCTTGAGGCATGACATTCGATGCCGGGGATTGAACCCAGGTGGGATACGTGCAAGGCAAACACCCTACCCACTGTGTTATTGCTCTGGCCCCTATTAGCATATGAGCTCACATACCCTTTATGGGCTGTTTTATTTAAGAAATAACTTAGATTTTGATTTTTCTGCATAATTTATCCAAGCTATACTTTAAATGATTTCTTTTAAAGATATATGCAGTTATTAGAATTTTTTTTTATTAAACACTGGCTTAAAGCAAATGGCATTACAAGTCACTTCTAACTTAAAGTATTATTAAAAATATACAGATCACATCCTCACCACATACCTCACACAAATAAACACAAATGTGATTGCTCTTTCTCTTTTCTTTCTCATATGTGACCCCCCGCCCTCCATTTAATTCTATATAGGCCAAATTAGCTGAATGTTTAGTGCCTTTGCATACTTTCCTATTTTTCACATCTGGTTGAACCTCCGTACAGCTTTCTGATGCTTTAGCTGTTAGCTCGCATGCAAATACCTGCTTCTAGGGGACTGAGGCTTCTGCTGCTTTGGGCCCAAATTGATTGCTGAAGTTACAGGACTGAAATGCCTCAGGTGAAAAAATGCAGTCAAAAGAAAAACATTAAGTAGACAGCTATGTAAAGCATGCTGCCTGACAGCCTGGGATGCTCCAGGGATGGAGGAGCTGCAGCAAATAAGGTCAGTGGAATTAACACTCAATTACCCCTTGACTATAAAAGGCTATGAGGCTGGGGGTGGGGTTGCCACTGATCCAAATAAATTTCTGACTCCAGTGTATTTTAGGTTAACTGCTTTCTTTACAGTAACTGCCTATACATTAAAGACTGCTCATCCATTTTCTCTTCCCCAAACCAGTTTAAAATGTACTCTATTATTTGTGTCTGTTTTGACTTTAGAGTGCATAACTGTATTAATATAGCCAATGTTAGCTTTCTGGGTTTTTTTTTTTTTTTTGGTTTTGAGGCCACACTCGTTTGACACTCAGGGGTTAATCCTGGCTTTGCACTCAGAAGTCGCTCCTGGCTTGGGGGAGCCATATGGGAGGCTGGGGTGGGGGGCGCTGGTGGCATATGGGATACCAGGGATAGAACCGTGGTCCATCCTATGCTAGCGCTTGCAAGGCAGACACCTTACCTCTAGCGCCACCTCTCCGGCCCCTTCTGGGTTCTTTTATATTTAAAGAAATGAAAGTGCTCAGGCCTTTTCATTGTTATTCTTAAAGTTTATTGATTTTTCACTTTTTCTATTATTTGACTTCCATAGAGTACTAATTTCCATTAGATTTAGCTGGTTTTCATCTTCATATGAATAATCATAAAAGTATATTTCTATAAACTCTTTCTGTTTTTTTTTTTTTTTTTGGTCACACTCGGCAGCGCTCAGGGGTTACTCCTGGCACTATGCTCAGAAATTGCCCCTGGAAGGCACAGGGGACCATATGGGATGCCAGGATTCGAACCACTGTCCTTCTGCATGAAAGACAAACGCCTTACCTCTATGCTATCTCTTTGGTCTCTTTCTTTCTTTCTTTCTTTCTTTCTTTCTTTCTTTCTTTCTTTCTTTCTTTCTTTTCTTTTTCTTCTTTCTTTCCTTTTCTTCTTCTTTCTTTCTTCTTTCTTCTTTCTTTTCTTTTCTTTCTTTCTTTCTTTTCTTTCTTTCTTTCTTTCTTTTCTTTCTTTCTTTCTTCTTTCTTTCTTTCTTTTCTCTTTCTTTCTTCTTTCTTTCTTCTTTCTTCTTTCTTTCTTTTTCTTTCTTTCTTTCTTCTTTCTTTTTCTTTCTTTTCTTTCTTTCTTTTCTTTCTTTCTTTCTTTCTTTCTTTCTTCTTTCTTTCTTTCTTCTCTTTCTTCTCTTTCTTTCTTTCTTTTCTTTCTTTCTTTCTTCTTTCTTTCTTTCTCTTCTTTCTCTTTCTTTCTTTCTTTCTTTCTTTCTTTCTTTCTTTCTTCTCTTTCTTCTTTCTCTTTCTTCTCTTTCTTTCTTCTTTCTTTCTTTTCTTTCTTTTTTCTTCTTTCTTTCTTTCTTTCTCTTTCTTTCTTCCTTTCTCTCTCTCTCTTTCTTCTTTCTTTCTTCCTTTCTTCTTCCTTTCTTTCTTTCTTTCTTTCTTTCTTTCTTTCTTTCTTTCTTTCTTTCTTTCTTTCTTTCTTTCTTTCTTTCTTTCTTTCTTTCTTTCTTTCTTTCTCTCTCTCTATCTCTTCCTTCATTAGTTCATTCGTTCATTCGTTCGTTCCTTCCTTCCTTCTTTCCTTCCTTCCTTCCTTCCTTCCTTCCTTCCTTCCTTCCTTCCTTCCTTCCTTCCTTCCTTCCTTCCTTCCTTCCTTCCTTCCTTCCTTCCTTCCTTCCCACAATACAAGTGTGACAATGGGGAAACAACGCAGGCCAGCGCCAGACATAGAGAATGATGATGGCAACTCTGATGACTTGAACATGACCAACCAAATAATCAGTCTCTCAGATAAGGAGTTTAGAGTCACAATATGGAAGATGTTCAAAGAACTCAAAGAAAGAATAGAAGAGAACACTAATAAGAATCAAGAAAATATGAAGATAGAATCAGAAAACTCCAAACTGAAATTTCAGGTCAAATAAACAGGTCTGAAAAACTCAGTAGATGAATTGAAGAAAAACATGGTTGAGCTTTCCCACGGGTTAACAGGCAGCTGAGGATTGAATTTAGTACACTGGAACATGAGATGAATAACAATTCCATACAGCAGAAGAAATTGGAAAAAAGCCTTAAAGCAAATTATCAAACAATGGAAAAATTACTTAAAGAATGGGAACAGATGAAAATAGAAGTCTATGATAAGCTCAACAGAAACAACTTAAGAATTATTGGAGTCCCAGAGACCCAGGAAGAAAATCTCCAGGAAGAATCAATGGCCAAGAACATCATTAAAGAGAAACTACCAGAGCTAATGAATACATGCAATCAAATCCTGCATGCCTGAAGAGTACCAATTAAAGAGACCCCCAAAAAACACCCCAAGACACATCCTAGTCACAATGATGAATCTCACAGATAGAGACAAAATTCTGAAAACAGCAAGATAGAAAAGAGAAATTACATTCAAGGAAACATCCTTGAGATTTACTGTAGACCTGTCACCGGAAACATTCATGGCCAGAAGGCAGTGGTGGGACATAGTGACAAAACTCAATGAAATAAATGCTTCGCCTAGAATACTGCACCCAGTAAAACTCACTTTCAGGTTTGAAGGAACAATACATAGTTTCACAGACAAACAACAGCTCAGAAACTTTACAGACTCAAAATCATTCTTAAAAGAAAAACTGAACAGCCTACTTTAAGACAGACTGACCAACAGATACACCAAACTTTGATATAAAGATGGCACTAACTCCCACGACAATTCTTTCTCTCATTGTCAATGGAATAAATGCACCAGTTAAGAGACACAGAGTGGCTAAATAGATAAAAAATACTCAATCCAACCTTCTGATGCCTACAAGAAATGCATCTGAATAGTCAGAACAAACATAGACTCAAAATAAAAGGCTGGAGGAAAATCATCCAAGCAAACAACACCCATAAAAAAGCTGGAGTGGCCATACTAATATCAGATGATGCAAACTTTATACTTAGGAAAGATGTAAGGGACAAATATGGACATTTTGTATTAATCAAGGGATACGTAAAGCAGGATGAAATCACTCTCCTAAACATATATGCACCGAATGAGGGGCCAACAAAATTTTAATAAAATTGTTGACAAATCTGAAAAATAGTATCAATAACAACACAATAATTGTGGGAGACCTCAACACGGCATTGTCAACACTTGACAGGTCAACCAGACTGAAACCGAACAAGAATATACTAGACCTGAAAAGAGAAATGGAAGAAAGAGGCCTAGTAGATATATACAGGACACTCCACCCCAGAAGCCTGGATACACATTCTTCTCTAATGTACATGGGACATTCTCCAGGATAGACTACATGCTAGCACATAAAACATACCTCCATAATATCAAGAGGATAGAAATTTTGCAGGCTACCTTTGCTGACTATAAGGCCCTAAAATTATATGTGAACTACAAAGGGACACAGAAGAAAAACTGTAATACCTGGAAATTAAACAGCCTAATACTGAATAACCAGTGGGTCCGAGATGAAATCAAAGAGGAAATCAAAACCTTCCTAGAAACAAATGACAATGGAGACACAAACTATCAGAATCTATAGGACACAGCAAAAGCAGTACTGAGAGGATAATTTATAGCTTTGCAAGCACACATCAGGAAAGAAGGGGCATATCTGAATAGCTTAATGACACAGCTCATAGAATTAGAAAGTACTCAACAAAAAGGACCCAAAAATAGGGAGGTAGAAGGAAATAACAAAGCTGAGAGCAGAATTCAATGAAGTAGAAACCCAAAAAAACAATCCAAAAGATCAATGAATGCAGAATTTGTTTTTTTGAAAAAATAAACAAGATTGATAGAAGACTGGCAAAACTAACAAAGAAAGAGAGAGAAACCTGATAATTCATATTAGGAATGAAAAAGGAGAGATCACTATTGATATGGTAGAGATCCAAAGGGTAATCAGAAACTATTTTGAGAAAGTCTATGCCACTAAAAATAAAAACCTGGAAGCAATGGATAAATTTTTGGACTCTTATATAATCTTCCATGGTTGAATGAAGAGGATGTATCATATCTAAACACACCCATCACTATTGAGGAAATTAAGACAGTAATCAAATGTCTGCCCATAAACAAAAGTCCAGGCCCAGATGGATTTACTAATGAATTCTTTCAATCCTTTCAAGAGGAACTTCTACTAATCCTGACAAGACTCTTTCATGAAATTGAAAAAACAGGAACACTTCCAAATAGCTTTTATAAAGCCAATATCACCTTGATACCTAAACCAGACAGAGATGCTACCAAAAAAGAAAATTACAGACCAATTTCGCTGATGAATACAAATGCAAAGATCCTCAACAAAATACTGGCAAATAGGATTCAATGCCTCATTAAGAAGATCATCAACTATGATCAAGTAGGTTTCATCCTCGGAATGCAAGGCTGGTTTAACATCCGTAAATCTATTAACATAATACACAACATCAACAACAAGAAAAATAGAAATCACATGATCATATCAATAGACACAGATAAAGCATTTGATAAGGTCCAACACCCATTCTTGATCAAAACTCTCAGCAAGATGGGAATCGAAGGAACCTTTCTCAATATAGTGAAGGCCATCTACCACAAGCCAGAGGCAAATATTGTCCTCAATGGAGAAAAACTGAAAGCCTTTCCTCTAAATTCTAGCACACGACAAGGCTGTGCTCTCTCACCACTCCTCTTCAACATAGCACTGGAAGTACTCGCTATAGCGATTAAGCAAGAAAAAGATATCAAGGGAATTAAGATAGGAAAGGAAGAAATCAAGCTCTCGCTCTTTGCAGATGACATGATACTCTACCTAGAAAACCCTAAAGTCTCTACTAAAAGCTTCTAGAAACAATAGACTCATATAGCAAGGTGGCAGGCTACAAAATTAACACACAGAAATCAATGGCCTTTCTATACACCAATAGTAATGAGGAAGAAATGGACATTAAGAAAACAACCCCATTCACAATTGTGCCACACAAACTCAAATATCTTGGAATCAACTTGACCAAACATGTGAAGGTCCTATACAAAGAAAATTATAAAACGTTGCTCCAAGAAATAAGAGAGGACATGCAGAAATGAAAGCACATACCCTGCTCATGGATTGGCAGGATTAACATCATTAAAATTGCAATACTCCCCAAAGCATTGTACAGATTTAATGTGATCCCTCTAAAGATATCCATGACATTCTTCAAAGAAGTGGATCAGGCACTTTTGAAATTCATTTGGAACAATAAACACCATAGAATAGCTAAAGCAATCATTGGGGAAAAAATATGGGAGGAATTACTTTCCCCAACTTTAAACTGTACTACAAAGCAATAGTTATCAAAACAGCATGGTATTGGAATAAAGACAGGGCCTCAGATCAGTGGAATAGGCTTGAATACTCAGAGAATGTTCCCAAGACATACAATCACCTAATTTTTGATACAGGAGCAAGAAATCCTAAATGGAACAAAGAAAGCCTCTTCAACAAGTGGTGTTGCCACAACTAGCTAGCCAGTTGCAAAAAATTGAACTTAGATCCCCAGCTAACATCATGTATGAAGGTTAAATCAAAATGGATAAAAGACCTCAATATCAGACCCGAAACCATAAGATATATAGAACAATATGTAGGTAAAACATTTCAGGACATTGAGAGTAAGGGCATCTTCAAAGAGGAAACTGCACTCTCCAAGCAAGTGAAAGCAGAGATTAACAGATGGGAATATATTAAACTGAGAAGCTTCTGCACCTCAGAAGAAATAGTGCCCAGGATACAAGAGACACCCACTGAGTGGGAGAAACTATTCACCCAATACCCATCAGATAAGGGGCTAATCTCTAAAATATACAAGGCACTGACAGAAATTTACAAGGAAAAAATATCTAATACCAACAAAAAATGGGGAGAAGAAATGGACAGACACTTTGACAAAGAAGAAATACAAATGGCCAAAAGACACATGAAAAAATGCTCCACAGTACTAATCATCAGGGAGATGCAAATCAAAACAACTATGAGGTACCACCTCTATCCCCAGAGATTGCACATATTACAAAGAATGAGAACAAGCATTGTTGGCAGGGATGTGGAGAGAAAGGAACTCTTATACACTGCTGGTGGGAATGCTGTCTAGTTCAACCTTTATGGAAAGCAATATGGAGATTCCTCCAAAAACTGGAAATCGAGCTCCCATACAACCCAGCTATACCACTCCTAGGAATGTACCCTAGGAACACAAAAATACAATACAAAAATCCCTTCCTTACAACCTATATCCATTGCAGCACTATTTACCATAGCAAGACTGTCCCTGGAAACAGCCAAGATACCCTTCAACAGACGAATGGCTAAAGAAACTGTGGTACATATACACAATGGAATATTATGCAGCTGTCAGGAGAGATGAAGTCATGAAATTTTCCTATACATGGTTGTACATGGAATTTATTATGCTGAGTGAAATAAGTCAGAGAGAGAGAGAGAGACAGAATGGTCTCACTCATCTATGGGTTTTTAGAAAAATGAAAGACATTCTTGCAATAATAACTTTCAGACACAAAAGAGATAAGAGATGGAAGCTATAGCTCACCTTATGAATCTCACCACAAACAGAAATGAGTTTAGTTAGAGAAATAACTACGTTTTGAACTATCCTAATAATGAGAATGTACGAGGGAAATAGAAAGCCTGTGTAGAGTACAGGTGAGGGTTGGGTGGGGAGGAGGGAGATTTGGGACATTGGTGATGGGAATCTTCCACTGATGATGGTGGTGTTCTTTACATGACTGAAACCCAAACACAATCATGTATGTAATAATGTTTAAATAAAAAATAAATAAAATAAAAGTAATGATATTACTATTTTCAGATGACATAATATAAATGAATAGAAACAATAGGCCAGGTAAAATGGTAGGCTCCCAAACGAGGCTTCAACATATCCAAAAATATGTTATGTTTCTATACACAAACTTTGAATTACAAGAGATAAAAAAAATCAAGAAAACCATCTCAATACAATCACATCAAAAAGAATTGAGAACTGGGGAATTAACAGAGGCACTGAAAGGCTTATATATCAAAGCTATGTCAACGTTGAAAGACAAGGGAGTAAGGAATGAAAATATATATTCCATGCTTACAGATTGAAGAATTGATATTGGTAAAATGAAATCCTACCCAAAACATTAGACACATTAATACAAAAAAATTCCATTTGCATTTTTCAAGGGAATTTTAAAAATTACTCAAAATTATAAGGAACCACAAAAGACACTGAATAGCCAAAGAAAACCTGAGAAAAAATATGGTAGTCATCACATTTTCTGACTTCATACTAGAGAGCAAATACTAATCAAAACAGTGTGGTACTGGAACAAAGGTAAGCACACAGACCAATAAGCTAGACTTGAGAGCCCAGAAATAAATTCTCACATCTCTTCACAGTTAATTTACTAGAAAGGAGCCAAGAATGCATAAAACAGAGAAAGGAAAATTTCTCCAACAAATGGTGTTGAGAAAACTGGATAATAAATTCCAAAGGAACTAAATTGGATCACTATCTTACACTATGCAAAATATATAACCAAAATATCTTGTTACTTGGATGTTAGGGCCCATGAAACACATGGAACAAAACTTAGGCAAAATGATACTTAATATTGTCTTCTGAGGTTTGACTCCATACACAAAGAAATCTAGATATTAGTATTTTGTATTGAAGAACCTGCTCGTGTATTTTATTAATTGATGTTGATATTGTCATGGGATAATTCCAAGTTTTGAACCATATGACACAAATTCTCTGTAGGTCTCAAACATATAACATTTAAAATTACTTTATTGTTCTTTGATAATTTAGTTTAGTTTAGGTGAGACATTAGTGAAAAGTAGAATAATGTCCTGAAGGAGAAAGATGTGGAGCAAAGGACTGAGCAAGCATAATTGTGAAATAATGAGAAAGATGGATTATTGAGTAATGTAGGAGGAGTCAGAGATCATGGTAAAAAGACCACCACATGTATCAATGATGAAAAATACATTTTCTGGCTGAAATATATGGACTGAGGTTGAAGCTAAGGTGTATTATATAAGTATAGAAGGTGTCAGTTGCTGGGGAACTTTACATAATATGGAGAAAAGTACCATATTGCCCATTTGATTTATAAAGTTCTATTCTTTCTTAGCTTAATTCAATATCATGTTTCTTTCCAGTAACCCTAATTTTTAACACCAAAGAAAGACACAGAATTTCAAGATAGTAAAAGAAAACTAGGACCACAGAGAGGTCCTGGAATTTGCTGCTTTAAGTTCCCAAAGTTGTTAAATTGGTTATTTCACTCATAATGTATTGCCAGAAATATTGCTGAATCCCACAGACACTTCAAGAAGAAAAAGTCAGAGAAACTTTGTTTTTATTATAAAACACACTTTATATGAAAAGGTTCAAGCTTATGACTTGGTAATGTAAGATTTTTTTTTGTTTTTACTGTTAACTTCTGTATGTTATGTAGTGGCTTTATTTGTTTGCTTTTTAGGACTGAAAATTTACTTATATCCATCTGTAGAGATTCTGATTTAGAATACATTAAGTAATTTAAATATATTAATAGAGTAGGCCATTGGTGACCTGAAGTTACTCATTTTATTATGTATGTGATCAAGCAGGTGATTTTTGTGTTTACTTTTGGGCTATTCTGTTGGTGCTCAGGACTCATTCCTATCTCGCACTCAGGGAACACTTCTGGCTCTGACTCCAGGGATCCTTTCTGTCAGTGCTCAGGGTACTTACTATACAGGGTGCTGGGGATCAAACTGGGACCACTCTGTACAAAGTAAATGCCTTACCTGGTGTACTATCTTACTAGTTCCGGGGGATTTTTGTTCACTAAATACTTGCTATGAATCTAACAGTTTACTTCTTATCAATGAGATTATTTTAGACTTTCAGAAAAATCACACAGGTTATATAAAGAATTTCCATATACCACCAGGTTACAAACATATTTTGCTTGTTTATTGGCCACAGCCAGTGATGCTCAAATGCTTCTTCTGGCTCTGTGATCAAGGGTCACTCCTACTGGTACCTAAGTATTGAACTGGGATCAGCTATATGCAAGGCAAATGCCTGAACCCCTGTATTATGTCTCTGACTCTGTTTAAAATCTTATATTGATAGTGTACACTTACTTTATTTATATGTGACTTTATTGACTTTATTATACTTATTCATAATTCTGTAGTTGTTATCTAGTGCCAGTTATATATTTTTTTTTTATCAGAAACCCATCCAGAATACTGCATTCTATTTAGTCATCACATATTCTTAGGTTACTTTTAGACATGGCAGATTTTTTTTTTTACCCTCTCTTCTTTTTTTCTTTATGATTTTGACAATTTTGAGGGCTCCTAGGAAGAGACATCAGAGGATGCCCTTCTCTTGAAATTTGTGTGATGCTTTTCTGATGATTATTTGGATTTGAGGAAGAAAATCATAGAGGTAAAGTGTCATTGTCATCACATTATCTCCAAGTTACAGAACATCATTATGAATGTTGACCTTGATCACCTGGCTAAAGTAAAATTTGTCAAGATTGACTGTTTTAAAGCATCTTCCTCTTGCTTTCTTTATGGTACCCTTGGGAAGGAGTTAGGAAGTAAACCTTTATTAAGACATCTCCTCATTTAAAGTGTTATGTCTACATATTTAGTTGTAATTTTAATGCTTGAGAAATTTAGCTCTATTGTCACCATTCATTGTTAAATTCTTTTTTTTGTTGAAATTTTTAAAACAGTGCTTCTTTGTATTTTGTCATTAAAGATATTCTAGGCTCACTATTTTATCTCCTGCACCAATACTGATTCCTTTTATTGGAGAATCGTATTAGAATTCAAGATATAGAAGTTTATGTTTATCTTTAAAGACATAGGTGTTACATTAGATAAAACTCCTATTTAAGCTTGCAATGATCTATTTAAGTAATTTTTTAAATATTGGCTTTAAGTCATGTGTGCTTTGGCATTTTTAAAAGTATTTTCTGTATAGTTTAATAAATTTATTTCAAATGGACAATATACTTCTTTGTAGTTTATTCAAAAGTGAATTGTGATATTTATTTGGGAGTGATCTGCCCTCAAACATGTCACAACTTTGAAATAAGTTAGGGTTAATTGAACTCCAGAATTCCTATGTTTCTTTCAAATATTTTTAAGTTTTGTATATATGTAATTAAAATATGCTATTTTACTATTTTCTTCAACCCCACTTTTACTCTGACATTGATGAGTGAAGATCATTCTGATTTTTGAAACTTTTGGACAAGTAAATCAGAACATTTGTGGTACTATTTTGATACGTACTGTATATTTTGTTAGAAGAACCTGTTGTTACTTAATAGCTAGAAGAACCATTTAATAATTTGATTCCAAGGTTATCAAAGTTAATGTGAATGACTTGAAGAAAATTCACTAAAGTGCCAGGAAGTAAGAAATTGGTTTCAAGTGAGACAGAGGCCTTTTCTCCTTCGCTTTTTTTTTTAGCATCTTTCCATTTTAAAAATTAATGAGAAAAATTGAAAATGACAATTGAGAAAAACTTTAAAAGTTTAGAATCCTTCCTATAGATATGCATAAGACCAGTGTTGCTTTCCCAGTTTCCTTCTCTTCGTTACCAGAATTTGCTCTCTCAAAATTCCTCTTTTATGAAACTCTTCTTTCATGATGCCCTTCCTAAACCCCATGCAGTACTGCAGAGCTGGAGAATTTTTTCACATCAATCTTCTTAGTATAATTTTGCATTTTCAAAATGTCATTTTTACTTTAATCGTTTACTGGCAAAATGTGTAAAAGAAACATACATGGAAGTTAATGTTCTTTGTTCTCCCCAACTAAAATAAATTATTCTAAATACTATATCATTGATAACTTGTAACTTTTAATAATTGTTTTCTCTTCTGTACCTTTGTTTTCTAATTTTGAGGTTCTTTTTTTCTTTTTGTAGATTTTGGGCCACCCTGTGATGCTCAGGGGTCACTCCTGGCTATGCACTCAGAAATCGCTCCTGGCTTGGGGGACCATATGGGAGACTGGGGATCAAACCACAGTCCGTCTTGGGTCACGTTCATGGCAAATGCCTTATCACTTCAGCCCCTGCTTTCTAATTTTGAAAAATAATTAGGTCAACACTGATAATTCTCTAAAGTAACTTAACATTAAGACATAATATAGACCTACCTGTTTATTCATTTTATTGTTGTGCTTTTCATGTTATATTTAAAAATAATTGATAAGGCCTTCTCTGTCTTTCCTGATCTCTGGAAGCTCTCCTCAGAGCCCTGGGAAGCGAACCCCAAAGAAACTACATTCGGGAGCTACCCAGCGAGCCAGTGAGTGAGTGAGAAATGGCTGCATGTGGGGGTTTTCAGGCAGAGTGCTGATTGCTCTACCTGCAAAGTCTCCACCGGGCTGTGCTTCTTCTGAGGAACTGAGCACCGGAAGGGAGCCCTGTCCTACCCTTCTCTGTCTTTCCTGAACTCTGGAAGCTTTCCTCAGAGCCCTGGGAAGCGAACCCCAAAGAAACTACATTCGGAAGCTACCCAGCGAGCCAGTGAGTGAGTGAGAAATGGCTGCATGTGGGGGTTTCCAGGCAGAGTGCTGATTGCTCTACCTGCAAAGTCTCCACCCGGCTGTGCTTCTTCTGAGGAAACTGAGCACCGGAAGGGAGCCCTGTCCTACCCTTCTCTGTCTTTCCTGAACTCTGGAAGCTCTCCTCAGAGCCCTGGGAAGCGAACCCCAAAGAAACTACATTCGGAAGCTACCCAGCGAGCCAGTGACTCTCCTCAGAGTCCTGGGAAGTGAACCCCAAAAATACAGCATTCTGAAGCTGCCCAGCGAGCGAGTGAAAACTACGCCTGACCAGTGGGGCCCGACTGTGAAAAACTGTGAGTGCTGCCTGTGTGTGTCTCTCTGCTATCCTGTTGCGTGAACCTCCTGAGAGTGGGCTGAAAAGAGGCTCCAGAAGGCACTTAGCTCCACTTCGCTACGCAGCCGTGCGCTCTTTCTAAAAAAAGAACACCATCACAAGAAGAAAAAAACCACACTAAGAACTGTGCTGGATCACAGAAGCAAGAATTTCTCTCCAGACTGTCTTCTCTGCTGCGTGCTTGGGCCTAAGATTTGATCCTGTGTGAGGCTTCATCCACGGAGGACTCCCCTACCTTGGAGGCAAGTCGGCCCATCCAGAAAGGGCGGAGCCAGAGAAGTGCGTTGCCTGCATCATATAACCAATGAATACCACCACAACACGTAGAAAAACCCACAATACAAGTGTGACAATGGGGAAACAACGCAGGCCAGCATCAGACATAGAGAATGAAGATTAAAATTCTGATGACCATTTAACGACCAACCAACTAATCAATCTCTCAGATAAGGACTTTAGAGTAGCAATATGGAATATACTCAAAGAACTCAAAGAAACCATGAAAAGAATAGAACAGAACACTAATAAGAATCAAGAAAATATGAAGACAGAAATCACAAAACTCCAAACTGAAATAACATGTCAAATAACAGGCCTGAAAAAATCAGTAAACGAAGTGAATGACAAAATGGATAAGCTCTGGGACAGGGTATCAGAAGCTGAGAATAGACTTGGTGCTTTGGAAGATGAGATACATAACAATTCCATACAACAGGAGAGATTGGAAAAAAAAACTTAAAACAAATGAACAGACAATGGAAAAATTAGTCAAAGAATGGGAACAGATGAAAATAGAGGTCTATGATAAGATCAACAGAAACAACTTAAGAATCATTGGAGTCCCAGAGACAGGAAGAAAATTTCCAGGAAGAATCAACGGTCAAGAACATCATTAAAGAGAAACTCCCAGAGCTAAAGAATATATGTGATCAAATCCTGCATGCTCGAAGAGTACCAACCAAAAGAGACCCAAGAAAAACCACCCCAAGATACATCCTAGTCACAATGACAAATCCCACAGATAGAGACAGAATTCTGAAAACAGCAAGATCAAAAGGGGAAATTACATTCAAGCAAGCATCCTTGAGATTTACAGCAGACCCGCCACCAGAAACACTCAATGCCAGAAAGCAGTGGTGGGATATTGTGACAAGACTGAATGAAATGAATGCTTCACCTAGAATACTGTACCCAGCAAAACTCACTTTCCGGTTTGACGGAAGAATACATGGTTTCACAGACAAAAAACAGCTCAGAAACTTTACAGACTCAAAACCAGTCTTAAGAGAAAAACTGAAAGACCTAATCTAAGACAAGACTGACCAAAAGACACACCAAATTTCAATATAAAGATGGCATTAAATCCCAGGACAATTCTTTCTCTCAACGTCAATGGACTAAATGCACCAGTTAAGAGACACAGAGTGGCTAAATGGATCAAAAAACTCAATCCAACCTTCTGCTGCCTACAAGAAACGCACCTGAATAGTCAGAACAAACATAGACTCAAAATAAAAGGCTGGAGAAAAGTTATCCAAGCAAACAACACCCATAAAAAAGCTGGAGTGGCCATACTAATATCAGATAATGCAAACTTTATACTCAGGAAGGTTGTAAGGGACAAAGATGGATATTTTATATTAATCAAGGGGTATGTAGAGCAGGAAGAAATAACTCTCCTAAACATATATGCACCAAATGAGGGGCCAGCAAAATATTTAAAACAACTGTTGACAAATCTGAAAAACAATATCAATAACAACACAATAATTGTGGGGGACCTCAACACTGCTTTGTCAACACTGGATAGGTCAACCAGACTGAAACCCAACAAGAATATACTAGACCTGAGGAGAGAAATGGAAGAAAGAGGCCTACTGGATATATATAGGACACTCCATCCCCAGAAACCTGGATACACATTCTTCTCCAATGTACATGGGACATTCTCCAGGATAGACTACATGCTGGCACATAAAACATACCTCCATAAGATCAAGAAGATAGAAATTTTGCAGACTACCTTCGCTGACCACAAGGCTCTGAAATTATTTGTAAAATCCAAAGGGACTCAGAAGAAAAACTTTAACACCTGGAAGTTAAACAGCCTCATACTCAATAACCAGTGGGTCCGAGATGAAATCAAGGAGAAAATAAAAAGGTTCCTGGAAACAAATGACAATCAAGACACAAACTCTCAGAACTTATGGGACACAGCAAAAGCAGTACTGAGAGGAAAATTTATAGCTTTGCAAGCACACATCAGGAAGGAAGAAGGAGCTTACCTGAGTAGCTTAATGACACAGCTAATAGAACTAGAAAGTACTCAACAAAAGGACCCAAAAATAGGAAGACAGAAGGAAATAACAAAGCTGAGAGCAGAAATCAACGAAGTGGAAACTCAAAAAACAATCCGAAAGATCAACGAAAGCAGAAGTTGGTTCTTCGAAAAAATAAACAAGATTGATAGACCACTGGCAAACCTAACAAAGAAAGAGAGAGAGAGAGAAACTTGATAACTCGTATTAGGAATGAAAAAGGAGAGATCACTACTGATATGACAGAGATTCAAAGGGTAATCAGAAACTACTTTGAAAAACTCTATGCCACTAAAAATGAGAACCTGGAAGAAATGGATAAATTCTTGGACTCTTATAATCTTCCACGGTTGAAAGAAGAGGATGTAGCATATCTAAACACCCCCATCACCATTGATGAAATAAAAATGGTAATCAAAAGTCTGCCCAAAAACAAAAGCCCAGGCCCAGATGGATTCACTAATGAATTCTATCAAACTTTCCAAGAGGAACTACTACTAATCCTGGCAAGACTCTTTCATGAAATTGAACAAACGGAAACACTTCCAAATAGCTTTTATGAGCCAACATCACCTTGATACCTAAACCAGACAGAGATGCTACGAAAAAAGAAAATTACAGACCAATATCGCTGATGAATGCAGATGCAAAGATCCTCAACAAAATCCTGGCAAATAGGATTCAATACCTCATTAAGAAGATCATCCACTACGATCAAGTAGATTTCATCCCAGGAATGCAAGGATGGTTTAACATCCGTAAGTCTATCAACATAATACACAACATCAACAACAAGAAAAATAAAAACCACATGATTATATCAATAGATGCAGAGAAAGCATTTGACAAGGTCCAACACCCATTCTTGATCAAAACTCTCAGCAAGATGGGAATGGAAGGAACCTTTCTCAATATAGTTAAGGCCATCTACCACAAGCCAGTGGCAAATATTATCCTCAATGGAGAAAAACTAAAAGCCTTCCCTCTAAATTCTGGCACAAGACAAGGCTGTCCTCTCTCACCACTCCTATTCAACATAGCACTAGAAGTACTTGCTATAGCGATTAGGCAAGAAAAAGATATCAAGGGAATCCAGATAGGAAAGGAAGAAGTCAAGCTTTCACTGTTTGCAGATGACATGATGCTCTACTTAGAAAACCCTAAAGACTCTACCAAAAAGCTTCTACAAACAATAGACTCATATAGCAAGGTGGCAGGCTACAAAATTAACACACAAATATCAATGGCCTTTCTATACACCAATAGTAATAAGGAAGAAATAGACATTAAGAAAACAACCCCATTCACAATAGTGCCACACAAACTCAAATATCTTGGAATCAACTTGACTAAAAATGTGAAAGACCTATACAAAGAAAACTATAAAACTCTGCTCCAAGAAATAAGAGAGGACACGCGGAAATGGAAACACATACCCTGCTCATGGATTGGCAGGATTAACATCATCAAAATGGCAATACTCCCCAAGGCGTTATACAGATTCAACGCTATCCCTCTAAAGATACCTATGACATTCTTCAAAGAGGTAGATCAGGCACTTTTGAAATTTGTTTGGAACAATAAACACCCTAGAATAGCTAAAGCAATCATTGGGAAAAAGAATATAAGAGGAATTACTTTCCCCAACTTTAAACTGTACTACAAAGCAATAGTTATCAAAACAGCATGGTATTGGAATAAGGACAGACCCTCAGATCAGTGGAATAGGCTTGAATACTCAGAAAATGTTCCCCAGACATACAATCACCTAATTTTTGATAAAGGAGCAGGAAATCCTAAATGGAGCAAGGAAAGCCTCTTCAACAAGTGGTGTTGGCACAACTGGCTAGCCACTTATAAAAAATTGAACTTAGACCCCCAGCTAACATAATGTACGAAGGTAAAATCCAAATGGATTAAAGACCTCGATATCCGACCCCAAACCATAAGATATATAGAACAACACATAGGCAAAACTCTCCAGGACATTGAGACTTCAGGCATCTTCAAGGAGGAAACTGCACTCTCCAAGCAAGTGAAAACAGAGATTAACAGATGGGAATATATTAAGTTGAGAAGCTTCTGCACCTCAAAGGAAATAGTGCCCAGGATACAAGAGCCACCCACTGAGTGGGAGAATCTATTCACCCAATACCCATCAGACAAAGGGCTAATCTCCAATATATACAAGGCACTGACAGAAATTTACAAGAAAAAAACATCTAATCCTATCAAAAAATGGGGATAAGAAATGAACAGACACTTTGACAAAGAAGAAATACAAATGGCCAAAAGACACATGAAGAAATGCTCCACATCACTAATCATCAGAGAGATGCAAATCAAAACAACAATGAGATACCACCTCACACCACAGAGAATGGCACACATCACAAAGAATGAGAACAAACAGTGCTGGCGGGGATGTGGAGAGAAAGGAACCCTTATCCACTGCTGGTGGGAATGCCGTCTAGTTCAACCTTTATGGAAAGCAATATGGAGATTCCTCCAAAAACTGGAAATCGAGCTCCCATACGATCCAGCTATACCACTCCTAGGAATATACCCTAAGAACACAAAAATATAATACAAAAATCCCTTCCTTACACCTATATTCATTGCAGCACTATTTACCTTAGCAAGACTCTGGAAACAACCAAGATGCCCTTCAACAGACGAATGGCCAAAGAAACTGTGGTACATATACACAATGGTATATTATGCAGCTGTCAGGAGGGATGAAGTCATGAAATTTTCCTATACATGTATGTACACAGAATCTATTATGCTGAGTGAAATAAGTCAGAGAGAGAGAGAAAAACGCAGAATGGTCTCACTCATCTATGGGTTTTAAGAAAAATGAAAGACATTCTTGCAATAATAAATTTCAGACACAAAAGAGAAAAGAGCTGGAAGTTCCAGCTCACCTCAGGAAGCTCACCACAAAGAGTGATGAGTTTACGTAGAGAAATAACTACATTTTGAACTGTCCTAATATTGAGAATGTATGAGGGAAATGCAGAGCCTGTTTAGGGTACAGGCGGGGGTTGGGTGGGGAGGAGGGAGATTTGGGACTTGGGTGATGGGAATGTTGCACTGGTGATGGGTGGTGTTCCTTTTATGACTGAAACCCAAACACAATCATGTATGTAATCAAGGTGTTTAAATAAAAAAAAATAAGATAAAAAAAAAGAAACTTGTTTATTAGAATCACAGATACCCTAAATAAAATGTCTAGAATCAAGAGAAAAAAATAATTAATAAGATTGGCATAAAGATAAGAGAGATGAAATTGAATTAAAATATATGCATACTAAAAGAAACAACAGAGAATAAGAAGAATTTTTTATGGAATGGAAGAAATTATTTGCACCATACATTCGATGGCAAATACTCACAATTCTTTTTATAGTTTTCACAATTCAGTAGCAAAAAAAAGCAAAACAAATTTAATAAAATAAAATAAAACAGAATCAATAGTCAATAAACATCTAAAAATACTAGACCACCAGAGACATGCTCAAAACCACATTACAGTGTGGTCACATACCCATTAGTTCATCTATATGAAAAGGTGAAAGAAAGGTTACAAATGTTAGGGACCAAGTGGAGAAAAAAGAACATTTATCTACTGTGAAAAAGTGTATAAAAGTTATAAAACAATTGAAAATAGAACTACTACAAAATACAACAAACTTTTGGCCAGAGAGATACTATAGCAGGTAAAGTGCTTGCCTTGCATGCTACTGGCTAAGAGTCAATCTCAGATACCACATATGGTCCCCTGAATGTCACCACAGATAACAAAGTCAGGAGTCATTCTTGGATGTATGGGTGTAGCTCTATTCCCCTCAGAAAAATAAATCTAAAATTTTTCATTTCTTGGTATAAACCAAAGAGAGATAAAAATCATAGCTGGAAGAGATACAAATGCTCCTCTTTTTTATTGTCATCTTATTTACAATGACTAACATGTATAAGCAACTTCTGTCTTCGTATACTGAGGAACACATCTGAAAATTGTGATATATTGCACATATGTACGAACAATGACATATTATTCAGTCAGAAGAAGAAAATCCTGTGATTTGTAACTACATGGATAGGTCTGGAAAGCATTATTCTAAGCAAAGTAGGCCATGACAGAAGGACAACTACTTTGTAATATTTCTTCTATGTGGAATTAAGAAAAATGAATCAATATTCAGAAAGAAATAATAAAATGGTGGCTGCCATAGGCCAAAGAGGAGGGAGAGAACAGCCAATAATGCTTATTATGCACACGGCATAGACCAAAAAAGTAGAATTTTAAGTTTGCTCACTAAAAGTAACTGAGGTGATAATGGTGTTAGCTAGATTCATTGTGGCAGTCTTTTCACAATGACTTATACAATATTTATACAAATATATCAAGTTGTCACTTGTACAATAAATATAATAAAATTTTGTTATAGCTAAGAAGATTAGAAAAATGCATAAAAGAAAATGTTTAAAATATTTCTAAATGTAGTAGTACAAGTGAGTTTGGATTATTATTTTCCTTTCTTTAACATCTTTTCTAAATTATTTAAGTTTTTCATATTTTTTCCTTCACCAATAAAGTATTTCCCCTTTTGTTAAATTAATAATAATTGTTTTATTGTCCAATTATACAGATAATGGGACAAATATTATAATAAGGAGAAAATAAACGACTTTATCTTTTTATAAGATTTTAGTAGGAGTTTAGAAGGGAAGAGTTATTTTGTTTGTTTTGTTTGGGGGCTATGTCAACTTATTCTCAATGTTTGCTCAGAATTTAGCTCTGTGCACAGAGATCATTGCTGATGGAACTTGGGGTAACCATATTTAGTGCCAGGTAGGGAACCTTTTTATTATTTAAATAATTTTTATTTTGACCAAAAAAAAAATCTTTCACAGTAATGTTTTAGGTACATAGTGACATTGAATCACTTTTTTTGACTGCATGCACCTGACCTATTGTACTATCTTTCTGGCTAAGGGTAGAATTTTTTAAAAATATTTTTAGTTAAATACCCTTATAACTACTGCAACAGTCTCAAGAAAAGACACTCATTAAATCTGTAGATGCAAGTGTGTTGCTGACTGACTGTCTTTGATAATCCATCACTTTATAATAAGAACCTTCTAGGGTTATATCATTTAGAAAGCAATAAGATCACAGGAAAAATGAATGTAGAAAAAAACTTATACAAATTTCTCATGTGATAGGCGAAGAAACAAGCTGCAAATTATGCAAATGGTTGTATTATATAATTGTGTAAGATAATTGATTCTATTATAAGGTGAGGACCCAAACCTTGAATTTCTAAGTTCTGTCACCAGCCAGGCTTTTCTTATGTTCACAGTTTCAGAGCACCTCATTTTAATCACAGTGATCAAGTATTTTTCGGGCCTAATGGAGGTATAAATGACAAACAGAAATAGTAAGTTTTTTAAGTAAAACATATTTTAACATACATATGTATTTTGTGAATGAACCACCAGAGTCCATTTGACATAGTTAACACATTTAATACAACCATTTCTTTTTCTTTCTGTTTTGTTTCTACATTCGAACACTTAACACTTAAGATCTGCCTGAATTCTTGGAGACAAGTCAAAATGATAGTGCACATCCTTTGCATGCTGGACACCAGGGTTCAAATTCTGGCATTTCATAGTACCTTAAACCTTATTTATTTTACCTTAAACACTTTTAAACTTAACCCACAAATGCCTCAACACACCTCAAATACAAAGGATTATTTGCTTAGAAAATTTCTGTATGATATAGCAGTTTTGTTGACTACAGTTACCATGTTAAGTATTGGATATACAAAGTTATTAATCTCTAATAATAATCTTTTCTGTCTTTTTACCAAAATAGAGTCCCTGGTTCAATAGATGGTATAAGACAAAAACATTCAAAATAAGTTATTAAATAATATATTAATATATAAGTAAGAGAAAACTCAACTCAAATTAATTGTAAAGAAAAGTTATATTTCATAGGAAGTCTGGAAGAGAAAAAGTTCTATGAAGTTAGTTCAGTGGTTCAGTAGCATGATTAAAAGCCAAGTTTTTCTCTGTTTTTACTCTCCACCATCTTCTTTTTTTTGGCCCACACCCGTTTGATGCTCAAGGGTTACTCCTGGCTAAGCGTTTCAGAAATTGCCCCTGGCTTGGGGGGACCATATGGGATGCTGAGGGATCAAACCATGGTTTTTCCTTGGCTAGCACCTTACCTCTAAGGCAGACACCTTACCTCTAGCGCCACCTCACTGGCCCCAATCTCTTTACCATCTTCAACGTGTCTTTTGTTCTTGAATTCGCTTCTTTGTGATTGAGAGATTGCTGTTGAGCAACTTAGAGTGTTCTGTCCTCATCAAAAATTTTTAGAGATCATAGCTCATTCTTTTTCATTTGCTGTTTAATCCTCAGAAGAACTATCTAAAGTCATATATCTAAGGAATAGAAGTGCAATTTATGCTCTTCCATAAATACTGGCAAAGAGATTGTGATAACCTGACCTAGCGAAGGCCCATCTTCCTGGCACACAATAACCAGTTGAATTGGGATTCTAAGACAAGTTGGAGGGGAAGAATGACTTATTGGAAGGCAACTGGCAGCTTCAGTCAGTTCTCATATTGAGAACTCAGTATTCTTGCCAACATTTCAGAAATCAATGCTTATGCTTAAAATGAGGGACAGACAAGGAAACAGAAAAGAGATTTTGGATTCTAACTGTTCTCATTGTCCCAATATCAAGTCTATTTAAATTGCTTTCTAGGTACTTGGCCTCTTTCATTTCTTCTGGCACTATCTTAGGGAAATCTTAATGTTTAAATAACCTAATTGGTAATGGACTCTGAGTAAAAGGGTCCTGTTAGACCGGTGTGTTCCTAGTGGTGTGTTTTATACTGGTTACTGGCAGATATAATGGTACTAATTTTATAAACCTAAGTTTTCTGATTCATCCTTCCAAGCTGTTTCAGCTTTTCAACTTGACCTTCCTCAGTGAGCCTGACATGACTAGCACTGAAGACCTGTTAATAGCTTGCAAGGTGTATGAATGACCTAACAGGCTGGAGGGAGGTGATATTCTTGAGTTTAATTCCACAGAGGAAAGGCTTGTGTAAGTACACTAATAGGCTAGAAAGATGGAATAACCTTGGAAAATGTGCCTTTGTGTGATTAGAGAACATTCCAGTGAAAATTGCAAACTAAATGTGAATAATACCATTAGGTTTTGAATTTAAGGATGTCAAAATGATTGATTTCTAAATATATAAATGAAGAAAAGATAGAAACACATTGCATAAAATTCTGCTTTCATCCTGTTTTCCTATTAGGTAAAAAACCTAAATAACAAAAATAGAAAGCAAACTAGTTTTTTTTTTAATTTTTTTTAAATATAAAAGGAACCTATTTCCAGTAAAGGAAATCTGTGGCAAGTAGTTACAGAAATGTCTATACCGGTTTTAATTTTTCCAAGTTTCTGGCACACATTTCCAGACACATTGCTTAATAATGATTATCTTGGAAAGACTCAGGTTTTTCTTGTGACTGTTTGCTTTCCACGGTGCACACATCTGGGGAAACATCTTAAACTGGATCTTTTACTTCCTAAAAACAATAAAGCTATTTCATTTTTTTTGTACTAAGTAAATGTGTGTTCTTTTTTACGTCTATAGTTTGACTGGGGTAACTTTTATGTATTAAAGCTTTGAAAAATACTCACTTGAAAAAGATTAACTACTAAATCTTTTAGTATTTAGGAGGATGTAAACCAAGTTGTTGTGCAGGCAAAATGTTATACTGTCTTTGGATGCTAAAATTATATCGATCTCTATAAAATAAGAGACACTACAATTGAGTTTTAGCATAAATCAAGTATAACTCACAAGGATCACTTTTTAAATGAGAATAATGGTTTCAAAATGTACATTGGATATGTACACTACATTGGAAAACAATCCACTTGACTTTTGGCTCAAGTGTTGGAAAATAAATGAACCACTGGACTCACTAATTTCCAGGTAGACAAAAGCTTTTTCTACTATACTATGGATAGTCTTCTTAAACGGGCTGAAGATTTTTACAGGTGCACATTCTTTGTTTCCTTTTCTCTATTGTCTCTTCATATTATTACCATACTATCTTTTATTTAATATCCCACAAATGAGTGAGATTATTCTATGTCTATCACTCTCCCTCTGACTCATTTTGCTACACAAAATATAATACATATCTAACCATGTATAAGAAAAAATTATAACTTCATTTTCCCTAACATCTACATAGTATTCTATTGAGTAGATGTACCATAGTTCTTTAGCTGCTCAGCTTTTCTCAGGCACTAGGGTTATTTCCAGAACCTGGCCATTGTGAATAGTGCTGCAATGAAAATAGGAGTGTAAAGGGCTTTCTATGCATTGTTTTGGGCCCCAGGGATATACTCTTAGGAGTGGTATTGCTGGTTGTTGTTGTTCTTAGTGATATGTGCCAGTCTCTATGGTGTGAGATGATATCTCATTGTTTTGAATTGCATCTCCCTGGTGATTAATGATGTGGAATATTTGTCCATTTGTATTTCTTCTTTGAGGAAATATATATTAATTACTTCTACCCATCTTTGGATGGCATCAGATGTTTGTTTTCTTGCTAAACTCTGCCAGTGCCTTGCAGATATTAGATATTAACCTCTTATCAGATTTTTTTCCCATCCGATGGGTAATCTTTATACCCTAACCACCATTTCTTTTGAGATGCAGAAGTTTAATGTAATTAGTTTAATGTAGTCTTTGTTTAGTGAAGGCTCATTTATTTGTCTTTTCTTCCACTTGTTTGGGCAGTGGTGTTTTGTCCTTCAAAATGCTTTTAGCTTCAATGTCATAGTGTTCTATCTGTGCTTTCTTTTATGTGCTCTCTTCTACAGTTTCAGGTATGATATCAAGATCTATAATCCATTTTGATTGACATTTGTGCATGGCATTAAGGGAAGTCCGTTTTCACTTTTTTTGCATGTAGCCGACCAGTTTTCCCAATACCACTTGTTAAAGAGGCTCTCTTTGTCTACTTTGTATTTCTTGCCCCTTTATCAAAGATTAATTGCTGGAGCCGGAGAGATAGCACGGAGGTAAGGCATTTGCCTTGCATGCAGAAGGTCGGTGGTTTGAATCTTAGCATCCCATATGGTCCCCTGAGCCTGCCAGGAGTGATTTCTGAGTGAAGAGCCAGGAGTAATCCCTGAGCACAGCAGGGTGTGACCCAAAAACAAAAAAACAAACAAACAAAAAAGATTACTTGCTAATCTACCTTAAGGTCAGTCTTGGAAAACTCAAGCCTATTCCATTGATCTGAGGATTTGTTTTTATTTTAGTACCATGCTGTTTTATGATTACTACTTATAAATATTATATTTATATTTTTAGTATATGTGTATTCTTTTGTTAAATATTCTATGGGTGAGTGTTACAAATTCTCTAATGATCATTCTTACCTAAGACCTGTGAAGTGCTCAAAGATAAAGTTACACCTTTTAAAGTTTCTTATTCTATAAATAACTGATAAAATTGGCAAAAATAAGGAACTTATTAAAATGTACTAGTAGTACCAGTAGTATTATAGAATTTAGTTTGAAAACATTTTCTTAATTTTTTCTAAGTCCATTTATAATATGTAGAAACTAGTTGAAAAAATCCAATAAAATTATCACTGTATGATTTTTCCTCATATTATGTTTTTTGATGCTGTGCATTGTAAAATGAAATAAAAATATTGTTTTTATTGTTTTATTGTTTTATTGTTGACTCATATTTACTATGAGTCAGTCACTTTTGATGTATACTTTTGGAGGTATATAATGTGTTTCTTATTTCAAACATGAGAAAGATTAGACTCAAAGTGTTTAAATAGTTCGCCCAAATTTTTATCATGAACAAGTGTCAGTTGTGGGGTTTGAATCCACAATTGTCTGACTCTAAAGATTAATTCTGGCATGCCATCTAGACAGAGCCTGAGAAATATTTCTTCTCTCATCCACACTCTGAAAGAAATTCAATTACTTAGTCCAACATAAGCTACTGTACATTACTTTTCTTCCAGGAATCTCAAATTACAGGTCAGCAATCTGGTGTGATTGTTTCTATCTCATGCTTATTAAACAGAGTCACACAGTTTTCAGGCCAGTCAAAGGGAGAACAATGCAAAGCCTGGGACATTCCCAAAGAACATTAAAGACCTTCTCAGAAACATGTTGAAAGAAAGATTATGCAGTATTCTTGACTTCCCAATAGTAAAGTTACAATTTCTAAGTCTAACAACTACCCCTTTCAGATTTTTCTGAAGCTATGATCTCTTCTAAAGCAGGAAAAATTATCAGTATAGGAGAAATAGCCTACCCTTGTGCTATAGACTTCAAATTTATTTTAAAAAAACTATAAGATTTTAGAGGACAATGTCCAATTGTCTAGTTTTAGCACAAGTTAAGGTTTGGAAAGTAGCAAGGCAAAATGTTTGAATGTATATTTAGATAACAAACAATAGAAAGTTATAGCATGACTAGTATGAAATGCAAGAGGAGGAGTCTCCTTTCTGTGTATTTAGGTAAGTTCAGAAATGTCCAGCTTCTGATTCTTCTGATTCTTTATCCTCAAAGCTTTAAATTGTATATTCATCAGTTGTTTGTGCTTATATATGAATTTTTGTGTATATATAGGTATAGATCTGAACCATGTAGAAGAATTTGTGTCTCTGCAGACATGTGTGCCTGTATATACATGTGTCAATGCATGCTGCTTTGTGTACATGAATATCTTTGTGTGCACCACATACACATGTATTGTACAGGCATGTATTGTGTGTGCATGTGTTTGCAAATTCTGCTTTTATTTTTCTCAGGTTTCCCTTTGAATTCAAATAACCAATAGATCTATTCAAACCAAATGTCCAGAGTTGGTTGTGCTTCCTATTGTATTTGGAAGACTGATGTGCTACAAAGTGTTGTTTTTCATACATGTTGAAAATTCTACATGCAGATTAATGGAGAAATATATTGGCAATAAGAATAAAACTATCTTAATTCTGCCCCTGACTGGTCATGTCAATGTGACAAAGATTTCTTTTTTCTCCACAACTAGCCAAGAGAGCTGGACAGAGACGAAAGGTCCTGCCAGAGGTAAACGTCTCTTGGCACATTGCTTCATATTGTGTTGGGAGAGAACAGACACTAGCAACTCACTAGAACAGTGAATATATATTTTTTAAATTTATTTTCTGGACCACATTCAGTGATACTTAGGGATTACTCTTGGCTCTGTGTTCAGGGATTACTCTTGGAAGAGTTTGGGGAAACTTCTAGGGAGTCAAAGATTACATACTGGAAAATGCCTTATCTAATATACTATTTCTCTGACCTGAACAGTGATTCTTTTAGATAAATAGGGGCTATTGAGTTTGTACCAGATAATTCTCAGGGATTATAAACGGCTCATAGATAAATCAAACACATAAATTTATGAGAATTTAAGTTACTAAATAAATAAATGTCAAATTATATTACTAAATAAAACTATAACAAATAAAACCCTGTTCATAGATACCCTGGGGTTAAGTTAATTTTCTTGTACAATGCTCAATTGGCACCTTGTGTCATAGTTTAGAGAAATTACACAATTTCTAAGAAATTGATTTTTATTTTAAATTCTTCAGAAGGAAACAAAAATAAAACTGACATGATTTCTTGTCACTATTGGTACTAGGTTAATTAATGAGATAAATAATTTTGTAACACATTATGTCTCCATGCACAGATTAATAATAAAACTTTTGTTTGTTTGAAGGGTCACACCTAGTAGTGTTCTATGTTTACTTCTAGTGCTGTGCTCAGAGATTCTTCATGGTAGAGACCAGATGATCATATTCTGAGCTGGAAACTTTGAACTTGGATTGGCAGCAGTAAAATAAGCACTGACCTGCTGTACTTTTTAAATTTTATTTTATTGAAACCATTGTGGTTTACAAAGTCCTTTATAGTTGGATTTCACACATAAAATAAACCGGGATCAATCCCACCACCAGTGTCAATTTCCTTCCTCATATGTTCCCTAAGTGAATCCTATACCACCACACTTTGTCCCTGGCCTGCCAGTATAACAGGCCCATTTTAAGTTTAGATTGTTATAATTTAAATCTCTTGAGTCTTTTTTTTTTTTTTTTTTGGTTCTTGGCTTTGGGGTCATATCCAGTGACATTCAGGGGTTACTCCTGTCTATGCACTTAGAAATTGCTCCTGGCTTGGGGGACCATATGGAACGCCTAGGGAATCAAACTGAGGTCCATCTTGGGTCAGCTGCATGCAAGGCAAACTTCCTACCACTGCGCTACCACTCTGGCCCCAGGTTTCTTGATTCTATTGTTGTTGACTTTGGCTTGGATCTTTAGTTCTGTCCTTTGTTTTTCTTATCTCCACCAAATACACCTGAGAACACTTGGCCCTGGTCCCCATTCTTTCTCTTTTTTTCCCTTCTTAATTTTGTAAAAAAAAAAAAAAAATCAGAAATACGAGGTTAAAGAAAAGTAATTCATGTCCTAGGATTCTATGAAAAAGGCGGGACCCCCTATATAAATGATAAAAAATGGGTGGCAGTTTTTTTCATAGGCATAGCAAAAGTTGGAGTAAATAGAAAGAAAAAACTTTTGGCCTAAAAACAGGCTGCCCTACTCATGAAACATATAGCCATAAGATCAACTACAGGTTTTAGGCATACTAAGGTGTCCAAAGTCTTTCTTCATGGTCTCAAGAAAAGATCTGAATCACGGGTGTCGCAGTCAGGCTTCAGTAATTAGAAATCTTGGTTTTTGCACAGATCTTATGTTAAAATCAGATGTCACGAAAAGTTTTCTGGTTTTATCTCTCTGTTAGACAGTAAGGCAGAGAATCTCACCCTGAAAGTAAGTTGTTGCTGTTTCCACATCACCAGGATATCATAAGAATCTAACATGGAGTAAGTTGGTGCCAGGGCAGAATTAGTGCTTTCCCTCGATTCCTGGTATGGTGCAGAAAACTGTGCTAGTTCCAAAGATGAGATCCAAGTTTTGGGGGTAAATGGCTGATGTCTAATCGACTGAAGCCTAAGCCTAAGTCAAGTCACTGTGACAAATGTTCTGGGTGAAAGGCCCCCATGCAATATGAATTTTATAAGTTCCTATCCTATTAAATAAGAACTTTTTTTATATATATAAGATTTTCCCATTTTAATGTGTCGATGAAAAAAGGAATAATGCCACAGGATACTACTGGTGCACATGGCGGTAAAAATAATTAGCTAAAGAATCCCTATAACCTGGTTCTAACATGAACTCAGACCTCAAGCTAAACTTATCTACTAGAATTTCCTACTAAACAAATTCCCCAAAATAATGTTGGAAAAACTACATCTACAGAGGAAAATAGACAATAAGAATTATACCTATTAAGAAATACACCTAAAGAAATATACTATATATACACACACATATATATATTTCCCCTTTAAGTCTTTTGAAATAGTCTTGGAGAGATAAAATCCAGAGTACACGTCAGCCTGCGATATGGCCTTTTGGCGTCTGAAAAACTGCTCGTAGCAGTCAAGGATCAGGAAATGTCCTCAGCCAAGCATCTCTGGTAGCGAGCAATAGTCCACAGTGAAGGGAGGTGGGAGAAAAGGGGCCACTGAGAGTAAATCATCAGCTGCAGTAGTGGCAGCTTCTTCCTGGGCCAAGGCAAGGCGGTCTGAGAGTCTGTTTATTTTTTTGCTTTGGATGCCAGCTGGCAGCAGTTTGGGGGTGGGGGGAACATTCCGGTTCTTAAGGAGTTAAGAACTGAGGGGAAAAGGGTTAAGTAGGGAGAAATAACAAATCAGGGGCGAGAGAGAAAAGGATAGAAAAGGATTTGTAAAGTGGTAACCACTGAACTTAAAAGCAGAATAAGTGGGCCCGGAGAGATAGCACAGTGGCGTTTGCCTTGCAAGCAGCCGATCCAGGACCAAAGGTGGTTGGTTCAAATCCCGGTGTCCCATATGGTCCCCCGTGCCTGCCAGGAGCTATTTCTGAGCAGACAGCCAGGAGTAACCCCTGAGCAACGCTGGGTGTGGCCCAAAAACCAAAAAAAAAAAAAAAAAAAAAAAAAAAGCAGAATAAGTTTGTGCCCAGAATACATATTCTGTCAATTTTGTTTGTTTTCTGGGTATCAGCCAGTGGTGCTCAGTCTCTGCTCTCAGGATTCACTCCTGGCAGGACTCAAAGGACCATATATAGTGCTGGAGATCAAACTCTGGTCAGACATGTGCAAGGCGAGAGTGTTATTATCCACTGTATGATTGTTTCAACCCATCACTCATCCTTTGTTACAGTTTGCTCATCCTTGTTATTGTTTAATCTGTTTTATTTTGTCTCTGCAAATAACCTTTTCCTATTAAATTTGATTTTTATCTTTAAAGCTTTATTATGGTTATCATCATTACTATTTTGCCTTTTGGGTGGTGCTTATGGCTAATTCTTGGTGCTGTGCTTGGGGATCTAGCCTGGCAGTGCTTGGGGAATCAGTTGCAATTTTGGGATAAAACCCAGGTTTGGTGCTCGCAAGGCAAGTGCTTCAGTGACTTTCTCTTCAGCTGCATTTTAATCTTGTTTTCTAGAAAATTTCTAGGTAAAGGAAATTAAATGAATAGAGGTCAATCATACAAATGATATGAAATGATATCTTTTTATTATCTCATCATTTTGTTGCAAATCTACAATTCAGATAGAATTAGAATACAGGTCTTGATACTATAATTGATCACATAAGAAGCAAGTGGGACTACATTTAATTTTAAACCTGTAACTCCTTCAAATAATTCACGAACAGATTGATGCGAGTTAAGAAAAGGAGAGAAAAACTAAAACAGAAAACAAATATACTAATGTACCAAGAAGTGATTCAAGTGGCTTTCAATAGCAAAGAGGAGGCCTTCCTAGGATTCTCTTGTCAACCTCCTTGAAGTCTGCAGCCTTGAAGTCAAAAACCAGAGCTAACTTCAATGGAGTTAAAGCAGAGAAGGCAGGTCTGGCCACGTAAGCCCCCCTGTCAGGGTGGGGGCAGTGTTTTTCAAATGGGGTAACTTGGTTAACAAGTGGCACTTTCCCAGACATCAAAAGGCAGACAAGAATAGAAAAAAAAACACCAAATGCACTGGCCTAATGGAACATATTTTGTCAACATGCGGCTGAGAGACCTTCTGCTGTAGATACTACTAACTCGGACTTAGTGCAGCCATAAAATTAGAACCTGTGAAATCTGAGGTGGGTCGTTGCTTCCTTGGACCACTCCATAGATCTGGTGTCATCCTTTATATTTACTGCTCTGCCATTTGCACCTTTGTGTTTAGGCTACTCTGTCTATACAGACATCACAATTTCAGCTAATTGACATTCTCTAGAATATCTAGAAATGATATTTTAAAAAACTGCCTTTCACACTGTTATTAATCGAGAAATGCATTCATAGTTAAGTGAAAGGAAGTTACTGATTGAAGCAAGCAAAATAGATCTTAGGCAGGAGACTGAATGCAAGAACATGGTGTGATTTTCCTTAAAAAAGTAAGGATCCTTATTTGGTCAGATTTATACCAAAACTTTTAATGCAAAAGTCTTGTGTAATGGGTTTTAGGAATGGACGAACTTTGATATTGCCTTTACTAAAGAGGACCAACATGATATCGGATGAACTATAACACCAAGAGTATACCTTTTAGAAAATATGAACAATTCTTTGTTCTAAATACATTAGCAAATAATAAACAGCTTTGATAATAATGAGTGTCAGCTTAGAAAGATTTGTGAGAAATTAGCTGCACACTCAAACACAAAGCTGAAATTTTTTTTGAAGATGTAAAGAAAATATAGACCAATCTGTAGAACTGTATTTCTTGAGAATTATAGAAAATCAGAAAAAGAAGTGTGTGAGTTATTGAATTATAGGTAGCCTATGAGTGAAGGCATTCAAGAAGTAATGGAGGAGAGGATGTTATTAAAAATCAAACAAACAAACAAACAAACAACAATTTAGGCTTATGGCAGGGAGAGACTCTGTGAGGAAATAATCTAAACTAGGTAACAGAGGAAATAGAATCAGAACAAATTGTAGTGGTGTGTAGTTCTGTGTGTTTTGCTGCAAACAGACAATTTGAGAACTACAGGCAAAGAGGAAGGATCAAGAATCACAGTGACAGAGTAGTCTTTGTTATTTTAGTAACATGAAACTGAGGAAGAAGTAAAGCAATAAAGAAGACCCAGTTCTCTATTGAGTTTCAGATTACAGTATTTTTTTTCACCTACCTGATCAAGTTTTTAAGACAGGATAAAACCAATAGGCTTAAGTATCATTCTTTTGGCTCCTTTCCTTGTGAAGTGGGAAGAAAAGCTTAGACATTGTAGAGGGCAGAGGAGCTAGAGATGGTTAAAGAGATGAAGATTGAGAAAACTGGGAAATGAGAAGCCAGAGATGAATGTAAACACTTCTATAATCTATCATTATTAATGTGTTTTCTCTTTCACCAAGCATTCCTTTTCATCTTGGACTCAATTGTTTATTCCTAAGATATTTATTCTATCTTTGTTATGTGATTGCACTACTTTCACCTCTTTTAGGAGTAGAAACTGTGGGATAGTTGAGATAAATTTGCTTAGATACATTTGTTTTCTGGATCACAATTGTTTATCAAATGGAATATTAGAGCATCATTTTGTAGGTGAGTTGCCAGCTGTGGAAGGCATGGAAATCCCTTATTCTGGGAAACTTAACTAAATTAATCATGGGTGAAATGTTGAATGATTTACATTCTTGGAGGCCCAGAAAATGTAGAACTAGTTTCCTTGTAAACTCCCACCAGACTCCCTCACCCTGATAGAGGCAGAGTTGGAGGTGGGGTACATTTGTGATCTACCTCCTTCTTTTTTTGTAGTCCTGACTGTTACATTTAGAAGAAAGACTAATGAAGACTTTGAAGGGTTTATCATACTGGGCAACAGGAACTACTCAATTTAATCTGTTGTCCTTTCCCTTAATTTTAAAATTACAATTCTTTCACTTCAAATGGACTTTGATCTTTTTTTTTTCCCCCTAACTAGTCTTTTCAGAAATACAGTCTGGGTAATTTGTGTCTAGTGTATATCCTATTGATACAAATGTCAGGTGCACTTACACCCACTTATTGGGTTAGTCTAATTTATCATTACTGGATTTTCATGTCTCGCCTAGGGCTGGGTTGTGAGAGACAAAATACTTCCACATTTCCTTCTGCTTGCCAAAAATTTCTCTGTGTCATATTTCTTTAAGTTTTTCTTTGAATTAAAAAAATATAGCTTAACTGTATTTTTGAGTTGAATTCTTTTTATATGTTTCAACCTTGTTTTGAAAGACATTTTATAAGTATTCTTCACTTGTTAAGGTTTGCAAATTGTTTAAGGCAATTTCTTCAGTCAGAGAGAATACAAGTTTTGGAATTTTTTTCAAATTGCATTATATAAAAACATTTTTCTGTTAAAAGAAAAACCCAATCTAACAATGCTTTTCCTTGACTTGTAAACTTTAGTCAGATCATCTTATTAATTCATTAAGTAAAATACTAAGACCTGAAGCTGGTAATAATCTTAGGACCCAGGAAACTCTATTTGGGGGAGAGTGTGATTTGCCCTCACTCATGGAAAGGGAAGCAGAATGATTTATTTATCTATCTTGGTCTACTCAGGAATTGTTCCTCTTGAGGCTGATATCTTTCTCTTTCTATGACTTCTAAATTTTCCCTTGCTCATCATTGCTCCCAAAAATGCTGGATCTGCTGACTCTACTAGTTATGACAGATATGGGAAACAGTTCTTCCAGTATGCAGGATTATAATCTAGGAAAGAAAGCAACTTCTATTGGCTTCTTATCATATCCTATAAATGTTCTGTAAATAGACCCAGGCCCCTTCTCTGTCCTTACTTCCTACATGGTAGTGTTTCAATGATAAAACCAATGCTTAAGACTGGAGCAATAATACAATAATACAATGGGTGATCCACTTGCATGGCCTACAGCCAACCAGGCGTAGACTCCCTGCATCATATGGTCCCTTAAGTATGGCCAGGTGTGATTTCTGAATGCAGAGCCTGGTGTAACCCCTGAGCATCACCAAGTATAACTCTCAAACAAAAAATCAACAACAATATTTAAAAAATGTTATATAGACTTCCATCCCAAGGACTTCTCTGAACTTCCTGCATTTTCATAATTCCCTTCCCTATATTAGGTAAGGATATATTTGGAAGATGAAAGAAGAAAGATTCTGGACCCCATTGGAGAAGCACATATGAGCGTGTTTTTTCCTGAAACTTATTGGCCTCAGGTAAACAGTCAAATGGTTAACTGCAAGTATGATTTATATTCTGACTGAGACCGAAATGTTGGGGATTTTCCAAAACTGTGAGTTATGCTTTGTGTGTTTGTTTCCCCAGCAGCACTGACTTTCCTGACTTTATTTTTTGTCTTGACTCTATCTCCACTCATCAAGTTATGACCTCTCAGTCACCCAGACTCGCCCTTGGTGATGTAAAGTCATTCCCTTGTTCTCCCCAGGGAGAATAGCATCGCTGCACTCTACCCATTGTGTCATACATCTTTGACTTAGTTAAAAATTCCTCATGAATTTTGCTATAAAGTCACTTAGAGATTGAGAAGACATAATTTTAAAGAAAAAATATCTTTTCTTTCTAATCTTTGTGCTTAAAAGCAAAATATCAATCAAATGTTTTTCAGTTTCTTTATAAAATACGTTCAAACCAAATTTGTAGGCTAAAATTTAGCATTGAAAATTTTGTCCAAGAAACATTTGGTCTCCAATTTTACTTGAAGTTTATCCACTGAGAATTAATGTAGCATGGATTTAGACTCGTTTGCAGTTGGCCTATTTCTGCAATTTCTCTTGGGTTTTTGCTGTACTAGGTTCCCATGATGTGACTTGGAGATGCATTTTTTTGTAGTTGGTGTTGTTCCTCACACTTGAGAGTTCCTGCTGTGAAAATAGAGATGCTCTAAGTATGAGATAATGATTTTTTAACAGAGGCTTTGGGGAACAATTCCAGACTCAAGGATACCCAAATAAGACATAAATACTGAAAATATCAAATACTTTTAGAGATGCCTGTAGTACATCCTTAGGATCCAAGAGAATAAAAGGACGTTCTGTATTTGAAATACCCTGCTCTTTGTCAGAACATTCCATTGTGAATATTTTTTCTGCACTCAGCAAACATCTGCTGTTGCCAGGTTCTGTGATAAGTATAAGATCACTTTTCTCTTAGGTGCTGCTGTCTTCGAAATACAACCAGATAGAGAAACTTGAAACACAAACATAAAGAACCTATGAACCTTGCCTACAGGAGTTTCCAACTTAGAAACTAAAACATATACACAAACAGAACTATATAATTCAGCATGCCACATGACCCTTTAGCACATGTACTTGTATTTTCACCCTCTGAGCCAAATTTACAAATATGTGACCTGAATTGTGATAATGAATATGTGTTTATATGGAACACTTGTTTGGTTTAACACTGAAATTGTAAGCAATATATCTTGTATTTTTATTTTTACACAAGGCTCCATATATTTTGTATCTAGTCTATTTAGTCAATGACTCTATTTGAGAGTCTACTAACTCTAGATTTTATTTTAGGTGCAGAGGTATTTCAGTGAGCAAGAGAGAAGTTTATGCCAAGTTCTCATCGAGCATTCCAATTATGGAGAGAAGACAGTAAAATAATACATAAATTCCAACATATGCTTGAAGATTATATTTATTGTTGGAAAAGTAAAGCAAAATAGAAGACAGGAAAAGAGTATTAAAGATGGATTGCAATTTTAAATAACATCAGGAGCTAGATTATTAATTTGTTCTTGTGTGTGACACCATTATTATAACATTAATATTAAAACTAAAAAGTTTCAAAAAACTACATGAGATATGCAGACACCCAACTGGGTGTTATATTACTATCCTCAAGAATTATGACCTTTTTCTTAATAGAAGTATCCTTAGACTGATAATAACACTAGCATGGGATGAGAGAGCACAAACAAAAACAGAAGCCCAAATCCAAACAACCAGGAAAAGAATAAAATAAAATTGTAAAACAGAGAATAAACAATATGGAATTTCAATCTGGGGTTGTAGGTTGAGGGTCATCTTTCTCTGTATTATGGAATTGTTGCAATGGTTTTACAATGTAATTTTACAATATTATATTTATTACCGTGATTGAAAAAGATTTAGTTTCCCCATCCATTAATAAAGATTTGAATCTAATATTTCAACTGCCAATCTCAGGTAATATTTAATCTTGCCTCCAAATGTTGGAAATCTCCAATTGCTTGGGTAACATAGATATCTCCATCTTAATCCACTCAGGCTGCTATAATATAACATCTTAGACTGGTGAGCTTCTAAAGAACAAACATTTATTTCTCACAGATCTAGTGATCAGAAGTTTAAGATTGAAGTGTCTGTCTTCTGAATTTAGAAGAGATGAGCTTGTCAGTATCTTCCCTGTTCTTACTAGAAAACCAAAGGAAAGAGCCAGAGCGATAGAACAGCAGAAGGGAGTTTACCTTGTATGTGGCTGATCCAGGATAAACCTTGGTTTGATACCTGGTTAGATCCCTGGTGTCTCATATGGTCCCAGGAGCCAAGTGCGATTTCTGAGCGCATAGCCAGGAGTAATCCCTAAGCATCAAAGGATGTGACCCAAAAAGCAAAAATAAAATAAAAACAGAAAATTGAAAAAAAGAAAACCAAAGGAAAGTTTCCCGTGTCTCTTTTGTAAGGTATTCACCCTATCTATGAGGGGGTCCCCTTCAAAGCTTGAACTTATTTACATTCTTCTTACTGTACCCACTGTGCTATTGCTCTGGTCCCAAATTTTCAGATTAAAGTTTGTAGACAAATTATTAGATCCTTTAATAAACTAGTGTCTTTTGCTTTGAGAATGATGATTCAAATATGACTGTATTTCTGTGGAATTAAACTGTTAATGAAATTCAAGATTTCATGCATTTACCTTATTTGATCTATAAGAACATGCTTTAGATTGTCCAAAGCATTGGAGGTGGGAGGGTTGCACTGGTGACGGGAGTGTAGTTTTTATGACTGAAACCCCACTACAAACATGTTTGTAATCATGGTGCTTAAATAAATATATTATATAAAAAAGAAAAGTTATTGGTTAAACAAATTAAAAATCTTATTAAATATAAATTACACTTTAAACATATTTTGAACGAGTAGCTTGAATAATATCTTAAACTAAAATAAAGGTACAAAAATAATAGTTTCTTTGCCTAAACTCTACCTGTGACCCTAAATGAATCATATCCTTTGAGCTAGAGGTCAAGCTTGCAGTTTAGAGTCTGAAAATTTAACTAACAGTTATTTTTGATAGTGCTGATTTCTTTATTTTTCAGTTATAAAACAAACAGGCTTGGTACCATGAGACCTCCCCTTTTAGGATGCATGTTTATGAATGTTTTCAGAAAACCAATTGTATCAAAAATATTACTTACTAATTCAAATTAAATTCATTTGACCACCAGCTACCTAAGGACAGATAAGATTGTAAGTTCTTTGTCCTAGTGAATTTTACTCTTTTACTGATGAAGCAGGCTTGTTTAAATACATGAGGGGCCGGAGAGATAGCATGGAGGTAAGGCGTTTGCCTTTCATGCAGAAGGACAGTGGTTCGAATCCCGGCATCCCATATCATTCCCTGTGCCTGCCAGGGGCTATTTCTGAGCATAAAGCCAGGAATAATCCCTGAGCACTGCCGGGTATGACCCAAAAACCAAAATAAATAAATAAATAAATAAATAAATAAATAAATAAATAAATAAATAAATAAATAAATAAAAGAAATACATACATGAAAAATGTGAGAGATGGAGAAATAAAGAACAGGATTCTGTTTGCAGAGAGGTTTGGGAAGTTGGTCTATATAGACTTTATGAAGGAAATACTTTGAGAGGATGACAGAAGATCTTTAAGATACCTGCAGATAGAAGTGTGTGGGAGAGCATGGCAGTTGAACATGCCAGAATGAGTAAAATGTGAGAAGATTGGAATATGAGAACACAGGAAGAAAATGATTAGGATATTGTAAAACAGAAATAAGGAAGGGAAGTATGGGTAAATAATTTTATTCCATTTATACCTTTGCTCCTTTGTGATATTTTTCCTTTCCATGAACCCTTGCCCTCCACTCAAAATCTCTCACTGACACTCAGATACAAACTTCCCTTACTCCACTGTGTCAGCATAAGCCCACCTCCCCTAAAATTCTTTTGCACACTAGTTCTTTGTCCTGTAATTAATTACATATCATGTGCTACAATGGTGTATTGTAAAGACGGAGGGACATTTATTCCCAACATCTCTTGTTTCCAGAAGGGAGGTTTTTCTCCTAACACACTGGCTCCTTGCCCTGATTGGTTAACTGGGGATGAGAAACAGTATTTCTCAAAGCTTGAACCTTTCTTCACTCTTCCTCTTCCTGGTTTGGTGATCAAACTGTGCTGTACATTATTTCTTATTTTTTCACTTGAAAAAAAAATTGGGAACCACTTTAGGATCAAATCTGGCTGGTGTCTGCTTTGTCTATAACTGTGCTGGCTTATCTAATTTTGGAATATTCTTCCACATTAGGAAATCATAATTGCCAGTAAGGGCTCATTATCCAGCCCCCCAATTTTTAGTTACGAGGGTATTATTTTAATTTTTATCTCTCTTCTACTTAGTTTATTAGAACATGTTTATGATAATCATTAAATAAATATATTCTTATATTAAGGAGGTCACATGCAAATGGTCCTTGGAAGTTACTTTCATTGGGAAAGGTTTGAACTGATGTGGGTCTCCTATATGCAAAGTATAATTGAAGCATAATTTAATATGCTTAGTCTGTAAGAAGTGGCTTTTTTTCTTATTTCTTTTTTTGGCCACATCCAGTGGCACTCAGGGGTTACCCCTGGTTCTTTGCTCAGAAGTTGCTCCTGGCAGGGGCAGGCTCTGGAGACCATATGGGAAGATGCCAGGGATCAAACCTGGGTTCATCCTGGGTCGCCTGTCTGCATGCAAGGCAAATGCTCTACCTCTGTGCTATCACTCTAGTCCCTTATAAAAGTAATTCTTGGTCATTGTGGCCAGTTAGTTTAATGCAAGTGCCCTACGGATGTGGTACTGCGTTGGCCCTTCAGTTCTGGGCATTACCCAGGTAACCATAAGAGTACTTCTTGGGGTGTCCAGGACTGCCCCTTATCATTTTCATGGAAATTTATGGTGGGGCTCAAACCTATAACAGGTTTCTAAGTCCTGTATTATATCTCAACAAAGATAGGTGACTTTCTGTTTCCTCCATAAAATATAGTTAGGAACTTACATTTTTATTGCATATTTAAAGAATTTGAATTTCCTTCTTTGAGCAAAGAATAGTAATTCAAGGAAAATGCAATAATGCATATAGTCTTTTTATTTATTTTCCCCATCAAAAAATCAGCCAATGAAACTGGATCACATTGATTTAACTCTGTGTTTACATAACTGATCTTTTCTTCCCTGCAGATTTTGCCCAAAATAAGATTAAAAAGAAAAATGTTAGTGAATGCAGAAAGCACAGGTTAGCAGTATTTGAATATTTATAAAGCTATTGGGGGGGGGGCTTTATAGGTATACCTTGCTCAAGGCTTATACCTGGTTGTTCATGTGTAAGGTAAATATTCTACCTGCTGTATATTCTCTCTGGTTTCTGAAGAAATCTTAGGTAAATCAGATTCACTGGAAATTGGTGAAACAACTGTGCTAATAAGTGACAAAAGGTTCTCTATGTGGCTTTGCCTTTTCTTCATGATCTTGCAAGGTTCCTTAAAAGTCATGATAAATAAAACCTGTTCTTGATTCCTCCTCTCCTTTTCTTTTTAATACTACAGGCCAATTCTGTCAGATGTTCCTCTGGCATAATCCCATTCCTTTGACAGGTAAACCATACTAGATCTGAATTCTTAACTTGATTGTATGATAATACCAATTTTGACACCTGATACCTGACAGAAAAACTATAATCTTGAAGACTCTCTTCGTTGGATTTATTTATAACAGAGAAATGTAACATGTCCAATGGTTGCCTTTCAGATTATGTAGCCAGAGGTGATAGAAAATCATCTCTATCCTCCTGCCTGGGAAATTCTTAGCCCTGCTGGGTTGTGTCTGGGAAAAGATTCCCTATTCAGACTCCCTGCTGCTACAGGCTTGGCCCAACCCAGGCTGGAATTGAGCTCAAAGTCCTTGGAAGTAGGACAGACAGTGTAAAGGAAGGGTCTATAGGGCTACACCCAAAGTCTGGAGTGAGCTACCATATGTTACTGAAAAATAGCTCATTTTTCTTTTGTGTTTCAACCAGAGGCATTTTATGTAATAAAAACCAAAGGCTTTGCGATTTTACTCAGAATGGTGTGTGACTTGTCACAATGTGTTTGAAAAGTCAGAAGGAGTTTGAGTGAGTATGTGAGTTTTTAATGCCCTGCCATGTCCACCTCCACAGCAGGATCTGGCGCTTGGTGTGATATTGGCTTTCACCAGCTGTTTGGGGATTGAGACACATGACAGGTGGGTAAAGCTGGCAGACTCAACAGCTTGCTTTCTGATTGCCAGGAAATAGATGAGTTAGCTACAAAAAGTCAGTCTGAGGAGTTGGATGCCTGTTGCATGGCAAGGAAAGTATGGCCACCCTGATAGGAAAGACACCAACGTATATCCTGGCTGTGCCTGGGTGGTCCTGGAGTCAACCACTGTAGATGCTGCTAGACCATTTCATAGACCAGTAAAGCCCTGTGTTCTGACATAGCAATGCACAAAAAGAGGTTGATTATTTGGCAACCAGCAGTGCCTCTTTCCTCTAAAATGCATTTAGTTGTTACCTGGTCAGAAATGCCATTACTAGGAATTCAGTACTTGCATCTTGGCAACTTTTAATACAACTTTAAGGAGTCTCTCTTAAGACTGCTGACTTCAATAAATTTGATGAGAATAAAGTGTTGTTTTTGTGTTTTTTTTTTTTTATCACAGGGTGAGAGGATATTTGGAGAGGAAGAAAACCACTACAGTCTTAATTAGAAAAGGCAAGGGAAGAGAAACTCAGTCTCATTTACACACTAGTCCATGAGGCACTAATTTATTTGCTGACCCTCATTGAGACAGAGTAGAAACTTTTTGTTATTGACTTAAAGCATGATTTGGTTTGTTTAAAGAACCATATAGATTTATTTTAATATGGAAGACCATACATGGTTGTTTAACCATAGAAAGCAAATGAGCGTAATCTTTGGGGTTCCTTGTAATAAGGACAGTGATTATATGATTTCTGGGTCCCCACTGTTAAAGAGAACTAAAAAAAGACAGACTGATAGGTAAAAGTGACTGATTAGAAGGATACAATACCAAGTTGGACAGAACCTGATTACTTCTACTACTGTAATTCTACCCTCTCTGCTTTGCCACAAGGCAGAAGTAAATTGCACTAGATTCAGAGAGTGCTCAGAGGGCTAATGGAATTCTTCTCACTCAGTTGGAAGTGATTGTCCCTCACCAGGCACATGTGATCAAGGGCAGGTGGAAGCTCTTAGACAAGATGGGGTTGGGGGGGGGGCTTCAGCATGATAGAAAACTTCAAAAAGTTGGACCACATAGTACAGAATGAAGGGTGCTTACCATGCACATATTCATTCCCTGGTATCCCATATGATTTCTGGAGCCCATCATGACCTGAGGGTATAGCCAGGAGTAAGCCTTGAATACATATGGCCCAACCCCCAAGGCTCAGAAAGTTTTATTTGAATCAAAACCAGGGAAAACTCAGGTAATGCACATTGACATGGACATGGCAATATTTCCATGACCATAAAAAGAAATCTGTTTATGGTTACTCAAGAGGAGTGAATTCAAGAATTTTGTTATGTAACATAATATTTGTAGGTAGCACTATATTAAGTCCTCCTCTATCCAGTTTCACTTTTTGCAGTTGCTTTTGCAATTAAAAATTACCGAAAAATATTAAGTGCAACGATATATTTAGAGAGAAAGCACATAAAATAAGCCATATTACAATAAATTACTATAATTATTCTATTTTTGTTGTTTATTATTGTTTCTCTTTTATTGTGCCTAATTTATAAATGAACCTTATATATGCATGAATAGAAGAAACATTGTATGCTTAGGGTTTCATACTGTGAATGATTTCAATCATTTATTACATATCCGGAAATGTTTTTACTACAGATAAGTGTAGATATAAGTTCTGGAAGATGTTAGATGTTATGGTAAATACTCTTTCCACAATACAGATAATTAACTATATACGTAGAATTTAAAAAATAATTTTACAAATAGACTCAAAACATTTTTATAGAAGCAGTTTTGGTAGTATAGTATCTGATATTTTCTGATTTATATAACTATTTTCATGGAATTTAAGTGCCTAGCTTAGAGATTGAACATTATTTGGTCTACTATTCTTTCTCAGAAAAAATAATGACTCTCTACCTCCCTAGAAATACACCTTTTTTTTAAATTTATATATATATATTTTTATTTAAACACCTTGATTACATACATGATTGTGTTTGGGTTACAGTCATGTAAAGAACACCCCCCATCACCAGTGCAACATTCCCATCACCAATGTCCCAAGTTTCCCTCCTCCCCACCCGACCCCTGCCTGTACTCTAAAGAGGCTCTCCATTTCCCTCATACATTCTCATTATTAGGACAGTTCAAAATGTAGTTATTTCTCTAACTAAACTCATCACTATTTGTGGTGAGCTTCCTGAGGTGAGCTGGAACTTCCAGCTCTTTTCTCTTTTGTGTCTGAAAATTATTATTGCAAGAATGTCTTTCATTTTTCTTAAAACCTATAGATGAGTGAGACCATTCTGTGTTTTTTCTCTCTCTCTGACTTCTTTCACTCAGCATAATAGATTCCGTGTACATCCATGTATAAGAGAATTTCATGACTTCATCTCTCCTGACAGCTGCATAATATTCCATTGTGTATATGTACCACAGTTTCTTTAGCCATTCGTCTGTTGAAGGGCATGTTGGTTGTTTCCATAGTCTTGCTATGGTAAATAGTGCTGCAATGAATATAGGTGTAAGGAAAGGGTTTTTGTATTATAATTTTATGTTCCTAGGGTATATTCCTAGGAGTGGTATAGCTGGATCTTATAGGAGCTCGATTTCTAGTTTTTGGAGGAATCTCCATATCGCTTTCCATAAAGGTTGAACTAGACAGCATTCCCACCAGCAGTGGATAAGAGTTCCTTTCTCTCCACATCACCACCAACACTGTTTATTCTCATTCTTTGTGATGTGTGCCATTCTCTGGGGTGTGAGGTGGTATCTCATTGTTGTTTTGATTTGCATCTCCCTGATGATTAGTGATGTGGAACATTTTTTCATGTGTCTTTTGGCCATTTGTATTTCTTCTTTGTCAAAGTATCTGTTCCTTTCTTCTCCCCATTTTTTGATGGGGTTAGATGTTTTTTTCTTGTAAAGTTCTGTCAGTGCCTTGTATATTTTGGAGATTAGCCCCTTATCTGATGGGTATTGGGTGAATAGTTTCTCCCACTCAGTGGGTGGCTCTTGTATCCTGGGCACTATTTCCTTTGAGGTGCAGAAGCTTCTCAGTTTAATATATTCCCATCTGTTAATCTCTGCTTTCACTTGCTTGGAGAGTGCAGTTTCCTCCTTGAAGATTCCTGTAGTCTCAATGTCCTGGAGTGTTTTGCCTATGTGTTGTTCAATATATCTTATGGTTTTGGGTCTGATATCGAGGTCTTTAATCCATTTGGATTTTACTTTCGTACATCATGTTAGCAGGGGGCCTAATTCAATTTTTTGCAAGTGGCTATCCAGTTGTGCCAACACCACCTGTTAAAGACGCTTTCCCTGCTCCATTTAGGATTTTCTGCTCCTTTATCAAAAATTAGGTGATTGTATGTCTGGGGAACATTTTCTGAATATTCAAGCCTATTCCACTGATCTGAGGGCCTGTCCTTATTCCAATACCATGCTGTTTTGATAACGATTGCTTTGTAGTAAAGTTTAAAGTTGGGGAAAATAATTCCTCCCATATTCATTTCCCAATGATTGCTTTAGCTATTCTAGGGTGTTTATTGTTCCAAACGAATTTCAAAAGTGCCTGATCCACTTCTTTGAAGAATGTCATGGGTATCTTTAGAGGGATAGCATTAAATCTGTATAATGCCTTGGGGAGTATTGCCATTTTGCTGATGTTAATCCTGCCAATCCATGAGCAGGGTATGCGTTTCCATTCCGTGTTTCCTCTTATTTCTTGGAGCAGAGTTTTATAGTTTTCTTTGTATAGGTCCTTCACATTTTTAGTCAAGTTGATTCCAAGATATTTGTTTGTGTGGCACTATTGTGAATGAGGTTGTTTTCTTAATGTCCATTTCTTCCTTATTACTATTGGTGTATAGAAAGGCCATTGATTTTTGTGTGTTAATTTTGTATCCTGCCACATTGCTATATGAGTCTATTGTTTGTAGAAGCTTTTTGGTAGAGTCTTTAGGGTTTTCTAAGTAGAGTATCATGTCATCTGCAAACAGTGAGAGCTTGACTTCTTCCTTTCCTATCTGGATTACCTTGATATCTTTTTCTTGTCTAATCGCTATAGCAAGTACTTCCAGTGCTATGTTGAATAGGAGTGGTGAGAGAGGACAGCCTTGTCTTGTGCCAGAATTTAGAGGGAAGGCTTTTAGTTTTTCTCCATTGAGGATAATGTTTGCCACTGGCTTATGGTAGATGGCCTTAACTATATTGAGAAAGGTTCCTTCCATTCCCATCTTGCTGAGAGTTTTGATCAAGAATGGGTGTTGGACCTTATCAAATGCTTTCTCTGCATCTATTGATATGATCATGTGGTTTTTATTTTTCTTGTTGTTTATGTTGTGTATTACATTGATAGATTTACGGATGTTAAACCATCCTTGCATTCCTGGAATGAAACCTACTTGATCATAGTGGATGATCTTCTTAATGAGGCATTGAATCCTATTTGCCAGGATTTTGTTGAGGATCTTTGCATCTGCATTCATCAGTGATATTGGTCTGTAATTTTCTTTTTTCGTAGCATCTCTGTCTGGTTTAGGTGTCAAGGTGATGTTGGCTTCATAAAAGCTATTTGGACGTGTTTCTGTTTGTTCAATTTCATGAAAGAGTCTTCCCAGGATTGGTAGTAGTTCCTCTTGGAAAGTTTGAAAGAATTCATTAGTGAATCCATCTGGGCCTGGGCTTTTGTTTTTGGGCAGACCTTTGATTACCGTTTTGATTTCATCAATGGTGATGGGGGTGTTTAGATATGCTACATCCTCTTCTTTCATCTGTGGAAGATTATAAGAGTCCAAGAATTTATCCATTTCTTCCAGGATCTCATTCTTAGTGGCGTAGAGTTTCTCAAAGTAGTTTCTGATTACCCTTTGAATCTCTGTCATATCAGTAGTGATCTCTCCTTTTTCATTCCTAATACGAGTTATCAAGTTTCTCTCTCTCTTTCTTTGTTAGGTTTGCCAGTGGTCTATCACTTTTGTTTATTTTTTCAAAGAACCAACTTCTGCTTTCGTTGATCTTTCGGATTGTTTTTTGGGTTTCCATTTCGTTGATTTCTGCTCTCAGCTTTGTTATTTCCTTCTGTCTCCCTATTTTTGGGTCCTTTTGTTGAGCACTTTCTAGTTCTATTAGCTGTGTCATTAAGCTACTCAGGTAAGCTCCTTCTTCCTTCCTGATGTGCGCTTGCAAAGCTATAAATTTTCCTCTCAGTACTGCTTTTGCTGTGTCCCATAAGTTCTGATAGTTTGTGTCTTTATTGTCATTTGTTTTCAGGAACCTTTTGATTTCCTCCTTGATTTCATCTCGAACCCACTGGTTATTCAGTATAAGGCTGTTTAACTTCCAGGTGTTAAAGTTTTTCTTCTGAGTCCCTTTGGAATTCACAAATAATTTCAGAGCCTTGTGGTCAGCGAAGGTAGTCTGCAAAATTTCTATCCTCTTGATATTATGGAGGTATGTTTTATGTGCCAGCATGTAGTCTATCCTGGAGAATGTCCCATGTACATTGGAGAAGAATGTGTACCCAGGTTTCTGGGGATGGAGTGTCCTATATATATCCACTAGGCCTCTTCCATTTCTCTCCTCAGATCTAGTATATTCTTGTTGGGTTTCAGTCTGGTTGACCTATGCAGTATTGACAAAGCCGTGTTGAGGTCCCCCACAATTATTGTGTTGTTATTGATATTATTTTTCAGATTTGTCAACAGTTGTATTAAATATTTTGCTGGCCCCTCATTTGGTGCATATATGTTTAGGAGAGTGAATTCTTCCTGCTCTACATACCCCTTGATTAATATAAAATGTCCATTTTTGTCCCTTACAACCTTCCTGAGTATAAAGTTTGCATTATCTGATATTAGTATAGCCACTCCAGCTTTTTTATGGGTGTTGTTTGCTTGGATAATTTTTCTCCAGCCTTTTATTTTGAGTCTATGTTTGTTCTGGCTATTCAAGTGCGTTTCTTGTAGGCAGCAGAAGGTTGGGTTGAGTTTTTTGATCCATTTAGCCACTCTGTGTCTCTTGACTGGTGCATTTAGTCCATTGACGTTGAGAGAAAGAATTTTCCTGGGATTTAATGCCATCTTTATATCGAAAGTTGGTGTGTCTTTTGGTTAGACTTGTCTTAAATTAGGTCTTTCAGTTTTTCTCTTAAGACTCGTTTTGAATCTGTGAAGTTTCTGAGCTGTTTTTTGTCTGTGAAACCATGTATTCTTCCGTCAAACCGGAAAGTGAGTTTTGCTGGGTACAGTATTCTAGGTGAAGCATTCATTTTATTCAGTCTTGTCACAATGTCCCACCACTGCTTTCTGGCATTGAGTGTTTTTGGTGACAGGTCTGCTGTAAATCTCAAGGATGCTTGCTTGAATGTAATTTCCCCTTTTGATCTTGCTGTTTTCAGAATTCTGTCTCTATCTGTGGGATTTGTCATTGTGACTAGGACGTGTCTTGGGGTGGTTTTTCTGGAGTCCCTTTTGTTTGGTACTCTTTGAGCATGCAGGATTTGATCATATATATTCTTTAGCTCTGGAAGTTTCTCTTTAATGATGTTCTTGACCGTTGATTCTTCCTGGAAATTTTCTTCCTGGGTCTCTGGGACTCCAATGATTCTTAAGTTGTTTCTGTTGATCTTATCATAGACTTCTATCTTCATCTGTTTCCATTCTTTGACTAATTTTTCCATTGTGTGTGTTCATTTGCTTTAAGATTTTTTCAATCTCTCCTGCTATATGGAATTGTTATGTATCTCATCTTCCACAGCACCAAGTCTATTCTCAGCTTCTTATACCCTGTCCCAGAGCTTATCCATTTTGTCATTCACTTCGTTTACTGACTTTTTCAGACCTTTTAGTTGACATGTTATTTCAGTTTGGAGTTTTGTGATTTCTGTCTTCATATTTTCTTGGTTCTTATTAGTGTTCTGTTCAACTCGATCCATCGTTTCTTTGAGTTCTTTGAGCATCTTCCATATTGCTAGTCTAAAGTCCTTATCTGAGAGGTTGATTAGTTGGTTGGTCATTATCTGGTCCTCAGAAATGTCATCTTCATTCTCTATGTCTGATGCTGGCCTGCGTTGTTTCCCCATTGTCACACTTGTATTGTGGATTTTTCTACGTGTTGTCATGGAATTCATTGGCTATATGATGCAGGCACCACTCTCCTCTGGCTCCGCCCTTTCTGGATGGGCCGACTTGCCTCTAAGGGAAGGGAGTCCTCCGTGAATGAAGCCTCACACAGGATCAAATCTTAGGCCCGAGCATGCAACAGAGAAGACAGTCTGGAGAGAAATGCTTGCTTCTGTGATCCAGCACGGTTCTTAGTGTGATTTTTTCTTCTTGTTGCGATGGTGTTCTTTTTCGCTCGCTCGCTGGGTAGCTTCAGAATGCAGTTTTTTGGGGGTTTACTTCCCAGTGCTCTGAGGAGAGCCGCTTGCTGGGTAGCTTCAGAATGCAGTTTTTGGTGGTTCGCTTCCCAGGGCTCTGAGGAGAGTCTCAGGATTCAGAAAAGACAGAGAAGCACAGGACAGGGCTCCCTTCAGGTCCTCAGCCCGCTCACTGGGTAGCTATAGAATGCAGTTTTTGGGGGTTCACTTTCCAGGGCTCTGAGGAGAGCTCCAAGGATTCAGAAAAGACAGAGAAGCAAAGTGCAGGGCTCCCTTCAGGTCCTCAGTTTCCTCAGAAGGAGCACTGCCAGGTGGGGACTCAGCAAGTGAGTCAATCAGCACTTCACCTGGCAGTCCCCATGGTCAGCCATTTTTTACTCACTCACCCGCTCGCTGGGTAGCTTCAGAATGCCGAAATACACTTTTTTTAATTAAACAGACACAGATACAGTAAAATATTTTCACTCTATTATCTATATTTTTATCTATATACTACAGCATAATAAAGATAAGGCATCTTCAAATTAAAATATATTTATTGTAATGAGTAGTGACACTTGAATTACACACAAAATAAGATAATAAAGTATAATGTTAGAGAAAAATAATAATATTAAAATATTAAAAGAATGCTTATAAGAAGAGTGAACCTGGAACCCTAGTATTAATTTATTATTTCACTTTGTTTTTGTCAATAGCATTCTTAAATCTCTACTCTTAGCTATTTGTTGTCATTTTCTTCTTTTTTTACTTAACAGATTTGTGATGGAACAGAACTAATGTTACACTAAATAAAACAAAGAAAACGCAATGAAAAAATTTTGTGCTATAGCTCATAATCCAGGATAAAGTGTATATATCTGCTTTTGTGTTCAGAACTTTTGGCAACTCTCTTGTAATTTAAATTTTAATTCCTCATTTATTGCTACTTTTATTAATTCTTGTAATGTTAGAGATTATTCTATGTTTGTACTTGAAACAAGTTTCATAGCCCAATTGAGTACATTTATTTTACGATTATCTTTAAATAGTTGGCTAAAGTCATATTGGAGGACTTGCCAATATTGACAATAGAGAATCAAGGTTTTATGTTTTCATACTACTCAAAAAAAAAAAAAGGAGAGAGAGAGAGAAATAGCTGAATTTCCTTCATCCTAAATTTTGTTTGTACAGAAGATTTGACACAAATGTTGCAATAACTGGGGTTTTTTTTTTGTTTTTTGTTTTTGGTTAAATTCATTCTATTGCCTTGGAACTATTATAGATTTATTTCATTTATTTTAAACAAATATGTCAACTAAGCTTTTTTTCTCCATTTTTGTAATCAATTAAATGTAAAGCCCTAAGCTTGTCTTCAGGGATTTTAACATGAAGTCAAAGAATTTATAAAAATGATCCAAGTTGGTATATTTTCATAGTCAATTGAACTTCTGTTTGAGCAGAAATGATGAATTTTTATTATATTTAATACAAAATTATTCAAGTAATTTGTCATTAAATGAATTGCTTATATCAATGTTAAAAATATAACAACTAACGTAGTTGTTCAGATTCTTGGCAACTATATATTGATGACGAATATTCATTAGAAAATATTTCTTTAGAGCAATCAATATATAACAAGCCCATTTAAAGTTCAAATTGTTAGAGTTTGGATCTCTTGATTCCATTGTTGTTTATTTTGGATTTAATATTTAGTTTTGTCTTTTTTTAAATCTCAACCAATATACCTGAGGTCACTTGGCCCCTGAACCCCATTCATTCATATTTATTTTTCTCCTCCTCCACTGAGTTTATTTCCTTCACCTCACTTTACCCTGGGGTCAAGGGTGTTTGAAATAACTCTCATTTAGGCCATTGCATTTTTTTCATGCAGTTATTCTAACTACCACATATAAGAGATATCATTCTGTACTTATCCTTCATTTGACTTACTTCATTTAACATAATATCTTCCACTTCCATACGTGTTGTGTTAAGTTGAATGATTGCATAATTTCTTATAGCTATGTAATATTCCATTTTATAAATGCACCACATCTTCATAATTCACTTGTCTGTTGGTCATCTAGGCTGATTCCAACTCTTAGCTATTGCACTTAGTGAAAGGCCGTGTGCATATATCTTTTTTGGGATATATTCTAAAAGGGGATCACTCGGTCATATGGCAGATCTATTCTGAGTTTATTGAGAACCCCCGAAACTATTTTATGGGCTTTGGAAAAGGCAACAATCCTACCAGCAGTGGACAAGAGTTCCTTTTATTACCACATCCCTACCAACAACAAATTGTTCACAGTACTTTTTTTATTTTTATTTTTATTTTTTTTTTTTTGGTTTTGGGATCACAGACAGCAGCGCTCAGAGGTTATTCCTGGCTCTATGCTCAGAAATATCTCCTGGCAGGCTCAGGGGACCATATAGGGATGCTGGGATGGGATGCCGGGATTCAAACCACCAGCCTTCTGCATGCAATGCAAACGCCTTACCTCCATGCTATCTCTCTGGTCCCTGTTGATAGTATTTTTAATATATACCATCCTCACTGATGTAAGATAATATCTAATTGTTGTCTTGATCTGTATTTTCCTAATGATAAGTGATGATGAATATTTGTTCATATTGTTGGGCATCTGTTGGTTTTGCTCAGAGAAGTGTCTATTCATTTCCTTCCCCCATTTTTTTATGGGGATTTTAGGTTTTGTGAAGGTAACCCATGTGAATACTTTATATATTTTAGATATCAGACCTTTATCTGATGTGTTAAATACAAATATTTTCTCCTACTAAGTTAGCTGTCTTATAATTTTAGCCCACATTTATTTTGCCTTACAGAGACTTTTTAGTTTGATGTGTCCCATTTATTCATATTTGATTCTATAGCTTTTGCCATTGGCATCTTATCATCAAAGACTTTTTTGAGGTCTAAGTTTTGAAATGTTCTGCCTATGCTTTCCTCAATCCTTTATGAATTAGGGTCTAATCCAAGGTCTTTAATCTACTTTGTATTGACTTTTGTGTAATATGGATTGATCTTGCACAAGATCTATCCTACACAATAGATATTTATTGATCTTAGCCATTGGGAAGTCTAACAAAAAAGGGAAAATGTTCAAATAACTCAAATTAGCAATGAAAGGAAAGAAATTACAACAGAACCTCCAGAAATCCAAGACATTATGAAAGTTTATTATGAATAGCTGTACTCTGTTACGCTAGAGAACCTAGAAGAAATGGACAAATTTCTAGAAATATATAATCTCCAAACACTGAATGAGGAGGAAGTAGAAAGCCTAAACAGTCCAATCACAAGGAAATTGAAACAGTAATTAGAAATTTTCCAATAATAAAAGCATAGGGCTAGATGGGTTTACAGGTGAGTTTTATCAAATATTCAGAGAAAAGTTACTACCATAGATACTTAGACTCTTCCAAAATATTGAAAGAATTCATCCTAATGCTTTCTATGAAGCCAACATTATGCTCACCCCAAAAGCTGACAGAGATACCACAAAAGAAAACTACAGATCAATTTTACTGATGAACATTGATGAAAATATTAACAAAATTTTAGCAAACACAATCCAACAACACATCAAAAAGATTATATATCATGACCAAGTGGGTTTGACCCATGGGATGCAAGGATGGTTCAATATACAAAAATCAATCAACAGGATACAACACATCAGTAAAAGGAAGGATAAAAATCATGTGATCATATCAAATGTTGCAGAGAAAGCATTTGACAAGATTCAACACCCATTCATGATTAAAACCCTTAGTAAAACAGTTGTGAAAGGAACCTTCCTCAACTAGTTACAGCTATCTATAAAAATCTCATAGTGAACATTATTCTTAATGGCATAAAACTGAAAGCATTTCAACTAAGTTCAGGCACTAGGCAAGGCTGTCCACTGTTTCCACTCTTTTTTAACCTAATATTAGAAGTTTAATATTAGAAGTTCTAGCAAAAACAATCAGACAGAGAAGGAAATAGAAAGAATCCAAATTGAAAAAGAAAAGGTCAAACTATCTCTATTTGTAGATGGCAGGTGAAATCAAAAATCTTAAAGAGGGGCCAGAGCGGTGGCGCAAGCTATAGAGTGTTTGCCTTGCATATAGCTGACCTAGGATGAACCGCGGTTCGATCCTTGGAGTCCCATATGGTCCCCCAAGCCAGGAGCATTTTCTGAGCACATAGGCAGAAGTCATCCCTGAGCATCACTGGGTGTGGCCCAAAAAAAGAAAACAAAAAGAAAAAAAGAAAGAAAAAAGATCCTATTAAGAGTCTATAAAATAGCTTCTAGAAACAGTAAACTAATATAACAAAGTGGCCGGCTACAAAATCAGTACACAAAAGACAGTTACATTCCTTATACAAATAATGACTCAGAGGAGAGATAAAAAGTCTATCCCAATTAAAATAGCGTCCAAAACTATCAAATACCTAGAAATCAATATAACAAGAGAGATGAGAGGTAAGAAAAAAATTGAAGAAGACCTAAGGGATGAAAAACCATTCCATGCTTGTAGATTGGAAGAATAAATAGCATCAAAATGATCATTTTACCTAATCTCTTTTTAATATTAGCTTTAAAAATTTTATCAAATAATAGTTTTGACCATTTTTCTTTTTTAATGAGTCACACATATGCTAAAAGTAAGACTTAATTTCTGAGCAAAGTCAACTCACCAAGCTGTATAGAGAACTGGAATGCTTTAAAATAACAACGAATCATCAGCATCTTGAATCACTTTTTATTTTTATTTTTTTGGGGGGGTCACACCCGGCAGTACTCAGGGGTTACTCCTTGCTGTCTGCTCAGAAATAGCTCCTGGCAGGCAAGGGGGACCATATGGGACACCGGGATTCGAACCAACCACCTCTGGTCCTGGATAGGCTGATTGCAAGGCAAATGCCGCTGTGCTATCTCTCCAGGCCCCCTTGAATCACTTTTTAAATTCTTATTTACTATATTATTGCGCAAGACATTTTCTTGGTAATATCAAACACTGAATTGTTAATATGTTCGATAGTACTGCACTTACAGCCAGTGGAATTAGTAGCTCATCAGTTGTATTTATTTCTCCTTATTTAGCAATCAGTAATGAAATGTGGTAGGAGTAGGCAAATCTTTACCTTGTTTGGCTGATGACTGAAATGAGCTGGCTAATGCTGAGTTTTCTTTATGTCCATGACAGAAAGGTGAATCCTTATATTTTATCAACATGGGCTTTTTTGTCAAATGTTCTTATAGTTCTTAGAGAAGAACTTTTACATTTTAATTTGATAAAATTTTTGGAAAATCAAGCACACCAATAATGTACTGTTTGTAGACAAATAAAACTATAATTTAAAGAGTTAATACTATAATGTAATATCTTTTTATTATATGTAACAATGATGGATTTTAAAATGTATTCATAATAAGGGTATACAATAATGTAAAATATTTCCCGTATGTATATAGAAAAGATAAAAGCAATATAACTGAAAAAGCACTTTTATCACTTGAACTAAAATTTTTTGGAATAATCATGTAATTAGAAAAGTGGGTATCACATTAGGCATATTATATCTTTTACATAAGATTGCAAAAGAGTCTAAAATTCTAATAAAAAGGGCTTTACACTTGGTGTTGGTATAGCGATTTTATATTGGATTATTTAATGTCTTTTTGTTGTTGTTGTTGTTGTGGCTCATTTGAATTTGCTTAGGATTTACTTCTCATTCTGTGCTCAGGAACCACTCATGGAGATGCCATGGACACTATGCTATCTGGGTATCTAACCCAAGTTGCCTGTATGAAAGACAAAAAAGTAAAACTGTATACTTTTGAGCCATATACTTTCTCTCTATCACAATCAGGATGTTAGGAGAAAGAAACACCAGTTCATTCCTGGTAAGTTTGTTTATTGGTTCAACCCTTTTGGAAAACAATATAAACACTTCTTCAAAAAACTACATATTGAACTTCCATATGACAAAACAATTCTACTGCTTAGATTCTACCCGTGGGGACTCAAAACTCATTCAAGAATGGTATTTGTGCTTCTGTGCTCATTACAGTAACAAACACAATAGCCCAAATCTGGAAAACAATTCAAGAACTCAAGAATAATTGTCTGGACAAGCTATGGAATGTATACATACATATGTATACACAAATATATCCACATATGTATACAATCGATTACTACTCTACTATAAGAAAAATCATACAAATTGCTGCTAGATGTTAACAGGAGAATATTATGGTAAGTAAAGTTAATTAGAACAACAGGAACAAATACAATGATCTCTTTGCTCTGTGAAATTGAAGAATCACAGGAAAGGAATAAAAATTGTACTAGGAACAAAACCTAGGACAAATAGGTCTGGTATAGAAAATAGAACTGGTCTAGAAAACTGAACTAAACATAGTGGAGGGGTGGGGGCTTGATTGGGTGATCCCAAAGCAAAGGTGGAAGGAAACAGGTAATCTAATGAAAGAGTGTGGAACATTGTGTGCAAAAATACTATCATTAACAATCTTGTAAATAAGAAGGAAAAATCACACTAAGAACGGCGCTATATCACAGAAGCAAACATTTCTCTCTGGACTGTCTTCTCTGTTGCATGCTCGGGCCTAAGATTTGACCCAGTGTGAGGCTTCATCCACGGAGGACTCCCCTCCCTTAGAGGCAAGTCAGCCCATCCAGAAAGGGAGGAGCCAGAGGAGTGTGCTGCCTACATCATATAGACAATGAATACCACCACAACACGTAGAAAAACCCACAATACAAGTGTGACAATGGGGAAACAACGCAGGCCAGCATCAGACATAGAGAATGAAGATGACAATTCTGAGGACCAGATAATGACTGACCAACAAATCAACCTCTCAGATAAGGACTTTAGACTAGCAATATGGAAGATGCTCAACAGACTCCAAAAAACCATGGATCGAGTTGAACAGAACACTAATAAGAACCAAGAAAATATGAAGGCAGAAATGACAAAACTCCAAACTGAAATAACATGTCAACTAACAGGACTGAAAAAGTCAGTAAACGAAGTGAATGACAAAATGGATAAGCTCTGGGACAGGGTATAAGAAGCTGAGAATAGACTTGGTGCTGTGGAAGATGAGATACATAACAATTCCATACAGCAGGAGAGATTGGACAAAAAACTTAAAGCAAATGAGCAGACAATGGAAAAATTAGTCAAAGAATGGGAACAGACGAAAATAGAACTCTATGATAAGATCAACAGAAACAACTTAAGAATCATTGGAGTCCCAGAGACCCAGGAAGAAAATTTCCAGGAAGAATCAATGGTCAAGAACATCATTAAAGAGAAACTTCCAGAGCTAAAGAATATATGTGATCAAATCCTGCATGCCCGAAGAGTACCAACCAAAAGAGACCCCAGAAAAACCACCCCAAGACACATCCTAGTCACAATGACAAATCCCACAGATAGAGACAGAATTCTGAAAACAGCAAGAACAAAAGGGGAAATCACGTTCAAGCAAGCTTCCCTGAGATTTACAGCAGACCTGTCACCAGAAACACTCAATGCCAGAAAGCAGTGGTGGGATATTGTGACAAGACTGAATGAAATGAATGCTTCACCCAAAATACTATACCCAGCAAAACTCAATTTCCGGTTTGATGGAAGAATACATGGTTTCACAGACAAAAAACAGCTCAGAAACTTCACAGACACAAAACCAGTCTTAAGAGAAAAACTGAAAGACCTAATCTAAGACAAGACTACCCAAAAGACACACCAAATTTTGAAATAAAGATGGCGTTAAATCCCAGGACAATTCTTTCTCTCAACGTCAATGGACTAAATGCACCAGTTAAGAGACACAGAGTGGCTAAATGGATCAAAAAACTCAATCCAACCTTCTGCTGCCTACAAGAAACGCACCTGAATAGTCAGAACAAACATAGACTCAAAATAAAAGGCTGGAGAAAAATTATCCAAGCAAACAACACCCATAAAAAAGCTGGAGTGGCCATACTAATATCAGATAATGCAAACTTTATACTCAGGAAGGTTGTAAGGGACAAAGACGGACATTTTATATTAATCAAGGGGTACGTAGAGCAGGAAGAAATAACTCTCCTAAACATATATGCACCAAATGAGGGGCCAGCAAAATATTTAATACAACTGTTGACAAATCTGAAAAATAATATCAACAACAACACAATAATTGTGGGGGACCTTAACACGGCTTTGTCAACACTGGACAGGTCAACCAGACTGAAACCCAACAAGAATATACTAGACCTGAGGAGAGAAATGGAAGAAAGAGGCCTAGTGGATATATATAGGACACTCCATCCCCAGAAACCTGGATACACATTCTTCTCCAATGTACATGGGACATTCTCCAGGATAGACTACATGCTGGCACATAAAACATACCTCCATAAGATCAAGAGGATAGAAATTTTTCAGACTACCTTCGCTGACCACAAGGCTCTGAAATTATTTGTGAACTCCAAAGGGACTCAGAAGAAACACTTTAACACCTGGAAGTTAAACAGCCTCATGCTCAATAACCAGTGGGTCCGAGATGAAATCAAGGAGGAAATCAAAAGGTTCCTGGAAACAAATGACAATCAAGACACAAACTATCAGAACTTATGGGACACAGCAAAAGCAGTACTGAGAGGAAAATTTATAGCTTTGCAAGCACACATCAGGAAGGAAGAAGGAGCTTACCTGAGTAGCTTAATGACACAGCTAATAGAACTAGAAAATGCTCAACAAAAGGACCCAAGAATAGGAAGACAGAAGGAAATAACAAAGCTGAGAGCAGAAATCAACAAAGTGGAAACTCAAAAAACAATCCGAAAGATCAACGAAAGCAGAAGTTGGTTCTTTGAAAAAATAAACAAGATTGATAGACCACTGGCAAACCTAACAAAGAAAGAGAGAGAAACTTGATAACTCGTATCAGGAATGAAAAAGGAGAGATCACTACTGATATGACAGAGATTCAAAGGGTAATCAGAAACTACTTTGAAAAACTCTACGCCACTAAAAATGAGAACCTGGAAGAAATGGATAAATTCTTGGACTCTTATAATCTTCGGTTGAAGGAAGAGGATGTAGCATATCTAAACACCCCCATCACCATTGATGAAATTAAAACAGTAATCAAATGTCTGCCGAAAAACAAAAGCCCAGGTCCAGATGGATTCACTAATGAATTCTATCAAACTTTCCAAGAGGAACTTCTGCCAATCTTGGCAAGACTCTTTCATGAAATTGAACAAACAGAAACACTTCCAAATAGCTTTTATGAAGCCAACATCACCTTGATACCTAAACCAGACAGAGACGCTACCAAAAAAGAAAATTACAGACCAATATCACTGATGAATGCAGATGCAAAGATCCTCAACAAAATCCTGGCAAATAGGATTCAATGCCTCGTTAAGAAGATCATCCACTACGATCAATTAGGTTTCATCCCAGGAATGCAAGGCTGGTTTAACATCCGTAAATCTATCAACATAATACACAACATCAATAACAAGAAAAATAAAAACAACATGATCATATCAATAGATGCAGAGAAAGCATTTGATAAGGTCCAACACCCATTCTTGATCAAAACTCTCAGCAAGATGGGAATGGAGGGAACCTTTCTCAATATAGTGAAGGCCATCTACCACAAGCCAGTGGCACATATTATCCTCAATGGAGAAAAACTGAAAGCCTTCCCTCTAAATTCTGGCACAAGACAAGGCTGTCCTCTCTCACCACTCCTATTCAACATAGCACTGGAAGTACTTGCTATAGCGATTAGGCAAGAAAAGGATATCAAGGGAATCCAGATAGGAAAGGAAGAAGTCAAGCTCTCACTGTTTGCAGATGACATGATACTCTACTTAGAAAACCCTAAAGACTCTATCAAAAAGCTTCTAGAAACAATAGACTCATATAGCAAGGTGGCAGGCTACAAAATTAACACACAAAAATCAATGGCCTTTCTATATACCAATAGTAATAAGGATGAAATGGACATTAAGAAAACAACCCCATTCACAATAGTGCCACACAAACTCAAGTATCTTGGAATCAACTTGACTAAATATGTGAAGGACCTATACAAAGAAAACTATAAAACTCTGCTCCAAGAAATAAGAGAGGACACACGGAAATGGAAACGCATACCCTGCTCATGGATTGGCAGGATTAACATCATCAAAATGTCAATACTCCCCAAGGCATTATACAGATTTAATGCCATCCCTCTAAAGATACCCATGACATTCTTCAAAGAAGTGGATCAGACACTTTTGAAATTCATTTGGAACAATAAACACCCTCAAATAGCTAAAGCAATCATTGGGAAAAAGAATAATGGAGGAATTACTTTCCCCAACTTTAAACTGTACTACAAAGCAACAGTTATCAAAACAACATGGTATTGGAATAAGGATAGGTCCTCAGATCAGTGGAATAGGCTTGAATACTCAGAAAATGTTCCCCAGAGATACAACCACCTAATTTTTGATAAAGGAGCAGGAAATCCTAAATGGAGCAGGGAAAGCCTCTTCAACAAGTGGTGTTGGCACAATTGGATAGCCACTTGCAAAAAATTAAACTTAGACCCCCAGCTAACATCATGTACAAAGGTAAAATCCAAATGGATTAAAGACCTCGATATCAGCCCCAAAACCATAAGATATATAGAACAGCACATAGGCAAAACACTCCAGGACATTACAGGCATCTTCAAGGAGGAAACTGCACTCTCCAAGCAAGTGAAAGCAGAGATTAACAGATGGGAATATATTAAGCTGAGAAGCTTCTGCACCTCAAAGGAAATAGTGCCCAGGATACAAGAGCCACCGACTGAGTGGGAGAAACTATTCACCCAATACCCATCAGATAAGGGGCTAATCTCCAAAATATACAAGGCACTGACAGAACTTTACAAGAAAAAAACATCTAACCCCATCAAAAAATGGGGAGAAGAAATGAACAGACACTTTGACAAAGAAGAAATACACATGGCCAAAAGACACATGAAAAAATGTTCCACATCACTAATCATCAGGGAGATGCAAATCAAAACAACGATGAGATACCACCTCACACCCCAGAGAATGGCACACATCACAAAGAATGAGAATAAACAGTGTTGGCGGGGATGTGGAGAGAAAGGAACTCTTATCCACTGCTGGTGGGAATGCTGTCTAGTTCAACCTTTATGGAAAGCGATATGGAGATTCCTCCAAAAACTGGAAATCGAGCTCCCATACGATCCAGCTATACCACTCCTAGGAATATACCCTAGGAACACAAAAATACAATACAAAAACCCCTTCCTTACACCTATATTCATTGCAGCTCTATTTACCATAGCAAGACTCTGGAAACAACCAAGATGCCCTTCAACAGACGAATGGCTAAAGAAACTGTGGTACATATACACAATGGAATATTATGCAGCTGTCAGGAGAGATGAAGTCATGAAATTTTCCTATACATGGATGTACATGGAATCTATTATGCTGAGTGAAATAAGTCAGAGAGAGAGAGAAAAACGCAGAATGGTCTCACTCATCTATGGGTTTTAAGAAAAATGAAAGACACCCTTGTAATAATAATTTTCAGACACAAAAGAGAAAAGAGCTGGAAGTTCCAGCTCACCTCAGGAAGCTCACCACAAAGAGTGATGAGTTTAGATAGGGAAATAACTACATTTTGAACTGTCCTAATAATGAGAATGTATGAGGAAAATGGAGAGCCTGTCTAGAGTACAGGCGGGGGTCTGGTGGGGCGAAGGGAGACTTGGGACATTGGTGATGGGAATGTTGCACTGGTGATGGGTGGTGTTCTTTACATGACTGAAACCCAAACACAATCATGTATGTAATTAAGGTGTTTAAATAAATAAAAAAAAAGAAAAAGAAAAAAAAAACAATCTTGTAAATTACAATAACTAAAATAAATTTTATAAATGTTGTCAAATATCATACTAAATTTATTAAAAATAACTTAAAAGTCATTATGTAGCCATTGCATGTTTTGAATTTATTATATCCTATTTGATTAGATTTTCATTAACTTGTCAGTTTTACAAATTAATACAGATGATCTATTACTTATAAATAAATGCTAATTGTTATGTTATCTCCCTCTTTTCATTAATATTGTAGTAAAATGTGACAAATATATTTACTATGCATTGAAAATTGTTTTGTACCAGTACAAACTTGCTAAGATTTTATTAGAAGTAAGCATTTAAAGATAGAAATATGTAGTGTATATGTAATAAAATTTATAACAATACTCATGTGTAAGTTGCTGCTTTATTGAAATAATAATAATAATAATAATTAATAATAATAATATAACTTGCTGTTCATCCAAGGAGTTGTGGTAGATGTTATCAGTTTAAACCCTAGGCTCCCAGGCCTGCTTCTGTTATCTGGCTGACAATCTTTTAATTTGGACAATCAGAAAGTCTGAGAATACCTAGGAGCTGGATTCTAGTTGCAGAATAAAACTGGTAAATCTCTCATTTTAGATACTTCTCTATATGACACACTATAGCTCATTTTATCATATGGCATTGACAGTCAAACCCAGCATCTCACACAGGTGAGGCAAGCATTCTACTACTACTGAATTCCACTCCTGTCCCTGCTGCAACTTGATTTTTGCTAAATGTGATGAAACCTCTTGCAGCAACTTTACATTTTATTTTACCCAAAATTCTTTGTTCTGCCATTATTTTTTAAAAAAACTCTTACTTTTCTTTTAGAATTGAATGTAAATATACAAATTTTCTTTAAAATTTCCTAACCCTTGGTGCCCATTAGATTGTCATTTCTATTCAAGTGGAACAATTATTTTACTATAATGTAGATTACCTGTATACATATTTGTCTTTCAAAAAAGAAACTCTCAAAGTATCTAGATTGCAGAGATACATACCACAAATCCAGTAAACACCCATTGGGTAATTGATTTTGTCCAGAAATTGACATCTTAGCATATTATTCTATCATGAATAATATAGATCTAAAGAGCTTCTTGTCATAACTGGGACATTCTTATGTTTGGAAAAAGGTCTCACTGGGATTAAGAACTACCACATTTCCTTGAGGAAAGTACACCTTGAATCTAAGAGAATGTAAATTCAAGACAAGATTCTAGATTCATCATATTGATCAATGTCTATAAGAAACTATATTTAGGATATGGAGATGTATAACAGCAACTATTGCCTGGTGTTATGAGTATGCTGTGGAGCATTAAAATGTTTAAGGTTCTTTGAAACTATTTATGGAGAGTCTATTATCCCTTGTGCCCCACCTTTCAGTCCAATCTGGAGTGACATCAATAGAATACAGTGAAAATTGCATTGCATAACTTCTACAAAGAGCTTCAAAACCTACTATAGCTTCTCTTACATATTTGTAATCCCTGTCTTAGTTTAAATAAAAAGGCCTGCTTAATATACTAGAGAATGGTCATACTAAAGAGAACCAAAGTGCTTTTATGACAACTTTAGGGAACAACCAGGCATGGGAGTGGAAACCCCTGGAATAAGTAAGACCCCAGTTGACCTATTAAATTACTGTAAGTTCATAAAGGGGCACAGAAAACACAAACGATCAGACACTGGCCATTAACTGGACATTTAACTGGACATAGTCTCACCATGACTCCATAGATTTGTGATCAGACAAATGGGTGGTTATTTTTCAGGATTAAGTTGTGGAATGGTTTGCTATTCAGCAAAAGACTACTGATACCTAGGTTGGTGAACAGGCAAAGTAGAGTCATTTTGGATCATAAATTCCTAAGCTAATGAGGCATCTACGAAAACCTTCAAAACCACCATGAAGTGGAGCAGGCCCTGATGTTTTAAAAGACTTGGGCAGGATTGGCTCAGGGACTGGGTGGAGTTGTCCCTAGAGACAACATCCAAGCTTCTCTTGGCAGCTAAGAGACACAGGGGAAAACAGGAAAAGAGAGTGACCATTAAGCACCACTAACTAGCAGTCACATTTTCAAAGGTCAGCTTTGACTGTGCACCACACAGAAATGGATGGCGTTCTTGTCAGAAAGGTAAAATGGTAGCTGGAGTGCGAGTGACCTTTAAAAAAAAAACAACGATCTTTTCCTGAGTGCTCTTTAAAATATATGTGTATTTCAAAGTTATCTTTTATTCTACAGTTTTCAGTTGCTTTCTAACACCAGGCAGATGTTAAGTTGCGTGTGTGGAAATAATTTGTAGTCAGAACCTCCTTTCTGAAAACAGTGGTCTGAAACATCAGATTCATAGCTGCTCAGCTCACAGATCAACCAGGTACTGACGGGTGAGCACATGGGCAGGATTTGTCAAGGTTAGGTGGTGTTTGGTTGTGCTAAGTGAGTTCTGGGACCCTGCTGTCTAACAGATGCACTATAACACCCCACTGTACTTAACCCCTGGGATGGCTTTTGTCTGTCATCATATCTCAATGCATTTCAAGATTCAGCTTCTGTTGTAATTTTTCACTACTCTCTTTAAAAGATTTCATTACATTTTCCATGTTTTAATCCAAATAGTCAATGCCAAACAACAACAACAAAAAAAGTACAGCTGTGGTGAGTCATTAAAATGATTATTCCAGCTGTTTAACTATTATGTCTGGCCCCACAGCAGCCTCTAAAAAGCAAAGAAAATGTTCTGCTTAGACTTTCTGGGTATAGAGTTTACAGATCACAGATTTTCCTTACATAAATAAACCTTCTTGCCACCTCTTGGCACAGAACCTGGGGAGGAGACAAAGAATAAAAATGTCTCAGCAGTCTTAAAAATCTAGAGCACCAAAGTCAACAGAGCTAGGTAAAATATCTTTGGACAGCTGCTGCTGAACTCAGGACAACGAGCAAGCAATGTAGTTTCTGTCAGTCTGTGCCATTATCTGTACGCTGAGGATATTTGTGTGTGTGTGTGTGTGTGTGTGTGTGTGTGTGTGTGTGACAGAGAACAAAAGAGAGCTCCAGGCTGAAAATTAAATAAATGAATACACATTAGAAAATACACCTGAATGTTACTGTGATGTAAATAGTGTTCCAAGCCCAGTGACTCTTGTTTGCTGGTCTTTCTTTCCCGGGTGAGGCATGGGCTATGTATGCATTGTGCTTCCCCAGCAGTTGGAGTGTTGAGGAAGCGCTCACAGCAGGCTGCTGTGTTGAGCCAGATGGCCCAGGTGTATTGCTTTCATAAAATTTACAACACAGGGGTATTTACACCTGTCACAGCTGTCACTCATTACGGGTGGATCAGACGGTATTCCCTAAGAGGTGAGCATGGATCTGTCACAACCCAGCTCTGTGCAAAAGCTGGTTCTCCTCCCTGCTGCCTGGCAGAGTTAGGCAGGTTGTTTCTTGCCTTCCCCACTCAACAGCTAGCTACAATTGACCAAGAAAAGGAGTTTCACTTTGCACTCTAGCCTCCTAGTCCCTGCCTTCCTTGGGCACTTAAGGGTTTTGATTTTATTTAATTTTTGCGAGATGGGCAACTTTTACAAAATTGCTACAGGCTGCGATAGAAGGCAGCTCTAGAATCTGGCTGTAGGACCCTTTTTGCAGGTCCTATTGCTTTTCCAGATGACAACTCCTTTTTATGTAATGGATTAAATTAACTTTTAAGGTCTTTGAAACATCTATGACACTTGATGTTCTAGTCTACTTTTTTGTTTGTTTGTGGACAATGAAACCACAGTTGTCAGTGCTTAGATGCTACTTCCAGCTCTATGTACAGGGTCACTCTTATGGTGCTCGAGGGCCCATATGATGCTGGACATGGAATTCAATCCTTTGAGCTATCGTTCTAGGTCACAACTAATTTTATTTAATCCAAAACACGACTTATACTGTTCATGATGGGTTTTCATACAAAGTTCCAGCAAAACACGCCTCACCAGAGTATCTGCTTTTCTCCAACAGACCTTCTGCTCTCAGGAATAGTAAGTTCATTTCCCCACTTGTATTGTCTTTGATCATCTACCTGTTATTCCTATACCACGTTTTATTTTTATATATCACAAGTGAAAGAGTGGACATTCTGTATCTGTTCCTCTTCTGGCTGATTTCACTCAACATACCTGCAGTTCTATGCAAGTAACCAAAAACTGTATTTTGTTTCTTATAGCAGAGTAGTATTTCAATAGGTAATACATACATACATATACATATATAATTAATCTAGTCATTTGTTCTGGGATACTCATGCTGTTTTCAGATCTTGGCTACTATGAATAATGCTGCGATGAACATAATAGTGCAACTGTTTTATTGAGGTAGTGCTTTGGAATCTTTGGGCCAGAAGTCAAAAGGTGAACCTGCTGGATTATATGGAAATTTAATTCTTATTTTTTATTAAATAATTTCTTTATTTAAACACTGTAATTACAAACATAATTGTAGTTGGGTTTCAGTCATAACAAGAACACCCCTTCACCCGTGCAACCTTCCCATCACCAGTGCCCCTATCTCTTCCCTCCCCACCCCCTGCCTGTATTTGAGACAGGCTGTGTCTATCCCTCACTCACTGACGTTGTTATGATAGTTCTCAGCGTAGTTATTTCTCTAACTGCACTCACCGGAAGTTTAGTTCTTAGTTTTATGAGAACTGTCCAAAGAGATCGAGATAGTAGAAATTCCCTCCAACAGTGACTAATATTTTAGCTCCACATTGATACCAACCCGGGTTGGTTTTGATCTATTTTGAAAATTCATACCTGACATTTGTGTCAGGGAGATGTACAACCCAATTGGCTAAGATAAGATGTCAGAAACAGCATCAATAAAAACAATAAGAAGGGCTATATTATAGGTAGATCAGTGTTACTGGGTGATTGTTTTCTTTTGGAAGAGATGGGTTTGATCTCTGACACTATATTGTTTCCAAGCTATGGTAGGAATTTTTTTTAATAATTTATATTTTGACCAAAGTGGACTACAAATCTTTCACAGTAATATTCTAGGTACGTAGTGACATTGAATGAGGAGCATTCCCACCACCAATGTTGTCCTCCTTCCACCCCTGTTCCCAGCATGCATCTCATATCCCACTCTTTTGCCCCCCACCCCCTTCCCAGGCTGCTAGTATAAGTGGTCCACTCTGTGTCTAGGTTGTAGATTCAGTATCTATTCTGTTATCATTAGCTTTGGATTTGGTACCTAAGTCTGCACATTTTTTATTTCTACTCAATGTTCAGTCTTGGTACCTTCCATTATTTCCCCCTCAATTTGTAAGGCAGAACAAAATGGTTCAAGTTATATGGTTCTGTTTGAAGGAAAGAATAATATGTGGGGGGCGGGGGGAAATCAAACAAGCAAAAAAACAGGAGGAGTCCTAGAGGCTATAAATATTGATTTAAGAGAAGAACATGAAAAAAAAGAAAAACATAACAATAACACACAAAAAAATCAAACATAAAAACCCTAAAAGCACCACAGCAATGGAGGTAACAACCAAACAATAACCATGGCCCCGAAATAAAAACAAAACAAAGCAGAAAACAAAAACATGAAAATAAAACAACAAAACCAAACAACAATAACATCTAAGAAAGAATTAACTTGTGCTTCTTTTTCTTTCTTTCTTTTTTTTTGCATAGGTACAGTAAATATTGGGGAACTTAGAAAGGGAATTCCCTTGGTACTGATGACTGAAAGGGTCTTATGTAATTCAAGTCCCTTAACTCTCTAAGACTTTTCTTAAATTTATTTTTTGATACTACAAAAGTCAGTTGAACACTCTATATTTTCCTTTCAATTGCTTCAAATCCATAAAAATGATCTAATTTATTAGATTTATCTTCAACATAGGCACAAATGAACTGTATGAAATAGTTGGAATGAAGAACACTGAAGAACTGTGGCAATTAACTTTGATAAATTAACATAGTTGCACAAAAGGTTTTCCAAATCTTTTTTTTTTTTTATCTCTTTACTCTCCTCTTATCTTTCAGTTGGTTTTCCAAATCTTGACTACATTTTTAAGAATTGAAATTTGAAGGCATGGACTTTTAGATAACAGAAGTTCATTCAGATTCAGAAAAAAGTGATGTTTTCAGAGTTTAGAGATTCTTTTTAAATTGAAATTCTGATGTCCTCTTTAGTTTCTCCTGACTTTTATAAAGGTGTTTCTATTATGGCCCCTTTCAATGTGACAAGTTGGAACTTCCTATGCTCACGTTAGATTTTATATTCTCTGTTTCCTCTGAATTTCACCTTCTTTTATATCTTTTTTACTTTTTTCATAGTAGGCACATTCTCCTTTCAGCTAATTTTTCCCTTTTGTTTATTCACTTTCTATTTATATATCAAGACTTATTTCTTACTTTCTTTGTGAAATTATCCTGCCAATCTTCCATGACTGCTCAGAGTCTAAGAGCTTCTCTTTGTATATCCTTTACTCCATTCTATTTTATCTTGTTTGTAACATTCTCTTTCTCAGTGGTCAAGAATTCATATAAAATGGGAATTTTGTTGATAACACTTTATGAGAAATTCTGGCATTTTATAGGCATTCTTACTGTGGAATATCTCGGTACACACATAACTACCTTAAATTCTTACCCCACTTTTTTGTCTTTGCCCTACAAAGACAAACAAAAGAGAATCCTCATTGTTGAATAATTTATTTGTTCCAGAAGGAATCTTCATGTTGGAAAAATTGCACAATGGCTTAAATATAGCAAATGGACCCCACTGTTTCTATTTTATTGAAAAAATTTTTCTTCATTTATTTCTTGAAATGATCTTTCAGAAAAAGAGATACTATGGACAAACTCGAAAGTTACCTGTTAACACAGGTTAGTCTAAACTTGACAATCACATTCTTATTTCATTAGTCACAAGTAATGAAAAGACAGGACTTTTGCATTCTTAGCATAACACAATGAAGACGGAGACCAGAGAGAAACTTGTATTTGTGTGATAAATTATTTTTGTATTTCTTTTAACAGGGTCATTGTCTAAATTTTGAAGCTTACTGGAGAGACAGTTCTGAAAGAAAATTTAGGCCAAAAAATAAAAATCTAAAAACCCTAACTTAAAAATACAAGATACAGAATGGGACATCCATTGATCTGAGCCATAAAGGAGTTCATGCAAAGAGAGGAATATCTAAAATTCAGGAAATTCGGTGTTCCTGGAATATGGAGTTATAGCCATTTAGGATTGTATAAAGGAGACAATGGCATAGACTGACATATATAATAAACTGTTTTCTCAAAGGTGTTAGCTCTCTAGATCTGCTGGGATTTTGTGTTCTCTATGCTCCTAGGTTTTAGGAGGAAAAAGAAACTGCAAATGTTGGAAATTGGGTAAAAACTAACAACTAAGCAGCTTGCTGACTTGAGGCTTCTCTCTTTTTTTCCTGGGTTCCCTTCAGGGAACCCAGGAAAAGGAATGTACTTTGAGGGAAACCTAGTCAAGGTCTGACCTGTTTCTTTTTTTCTAAAAGAGCTTTACCTTGACTTTGTCCTCACCTAAGGCCAAAGGTAGACCTAGTTCTTGTATCTGCCTTAAGAATTAAATTAGTACAACTCAAATGAATTTAGTGCTTTCTTAATCTAGTTTTTCTTTCTTTCTTTCTTTCTTTCTTTCTTTCTTTCTTTCTTTCTTTCTTTCTTTCTTTCTTTCTTTCTTTCTTTCTTTCTTTCTTTCTTTCTTTCTTTCTTTCTTTCTTTCTTTCTTTCTTTCTTTCTTTCTTTCTTTCTTTCTTTCTTTCTTTCTTTCTTCCTTCCTTCCTTCCTTCCTTCTTTCTCTCTCTCTTTCTTTCTTTCTTTCTTTCTTTCTTTCTTTCTTTCTTTCTTTCTTTCTTTCTTTCTTTCTTTCTTTCTTTCTTTCTTTCTTTCTTTCTTTCTTTCTTTCTTTCTTTCTTTCTTTCTTTCTTTCTTTCTTTCTTCTTCTTTCTTTCTTTCTTTCTTTCTTCTTTCTTTCTTTCTTTCTTTCTTTCTTTCTTTCTTTCTTTCTTTCTTTCTTTCTTTCTTTCTTTCTTTCTTTCTTTCTTTCTTTCTTTCTTTCTTTCTTTCTTTCTTTCTTTCTTCTTTCTCTCTCTCTTTCTTTCTTTCTTCCTTCCTTCCTTCTTTCTTTCTCTTCTTTCTTTCTCTTCTTTCTTTTCTTTCTTTCTTTCTTTCTTTCTTTCTTTCTTTCTTTCTTTCTTTCTTTCTTTCTTTCTTTCTTTCTTTCTTTCTTTCTTTCTTTCTTTCTTTCTTTCTTTCTTTCTTTCTTTCTTTCTTTCTTTCTTTCTTTCTTTCTTTCTTTCTTTCTTTCTTTCTTTCTCTTTTTTTTCTTCATTCTTTTTTTTTCATTTTTTTCTTCATTTTTTTTTAATTTTGAGCCACACTGGTAGCACTCCAGGGCTCTGCAGCTCTGCACTCAGAAATTGCTCCTGACAGGCTCAGGGAACCATATAGGATGTTGGAAATTGAACCCAGGTTATACTGGGTCATTTGCAAGACAAACATCCTACCTGCTGTGCTATTCATTTAGCCTCAAATATACAGTTTTCTTAATATTCCAATTCAAAGCTAACACAGCTGGTGTTTTTTCAAGATGCATATATATGCACATATATATATGTAAATGTAATGACTAATACTGATGGTATGTTTTCTTGGGAGTAGGGGTGGGCTACACCCAGTGGTCTTCTGGGCTTACTCATGGCTATATGCTTAGAAATTACTCCTGGTAGTCGAAAGGGACCATATGGGATCCCAGGTATCAAATCTGGGTCAGCTGCATGCAAGGCAAACACCCTACCTGCTATACTAGCACTCTGCTCTATTTCACTCCAGGTCTATTTCATTCTTAAACTTCAGAGTGTAAGTATAAGAAATTAGATTGGGGAGTATTATTTAGTAAAAAGATTTTTATTTTGAATAAAACTAGCATGATGTTTTGTCTGTTTGTTTATTTGTTTGGGGGCCACACCCCAGCTGTGTTCATAGCTAATTCCTGATTCTGAGTTCAGGATTCATTCTTAGCAGTGCTCAGAGAACCATATTGGGTGCTAGGGATCAAAACTGGGTTATCTGTGTGCAGGGTAAGTGCCTAACCTGCTGTACTATCAGACTATCCTCCATACCCAATATAATATTTTTATTTTATTTTTTTTGTTTGTTTATTTTGGGCCACACCTGGCGGCACTTAGGGGTTACTCCTGGCTATGCGCTCAGAAATTGCTCCTGGCAGGCTTGGGAGACCATATGGGATACCAGGAGTCAAACCAGGGTCCCTCCTGGTCTGCTGCATGCAAGGCAAACACCGTACCACCGTGCTATCTCTCTGGCCTTTATTTTTTTTTTTATTTTTTTTTTTTTACCATATCATCTAACTGAATTAAGCCACCTTATACCTTCTATTCAATTCTCCTTTGAGGGTGGACTTTCTTGTCATTAATGTGGGGGACACAAATAAATTGAAGGGAGCTGGAAAGATAGTACAGCAGATTGGACAATTGCTTCAAAAGCTGCAAAACTGGGATTGATCCACAGTACCTCATATAGTCCCTCAGCCTGGCCAGGAATGATTTGAATACCACAAGGTGTGGCTTCCAAACAGATAGCAAACAAACATAAACAACAAAAACTTCACATCCTTTATTTTTTTCTTTCTTCATTTTTCTCTTCATGTGAGCTTCTCAGAAACATAAAAATAGCATAAGGAAGTAATTGAAATACAAGAGTTCAAAACAATGGAGTAATATGTATACAGAGTTTAAAAGAGTTATTCAGGAATTGAGAGGTTCTTTGGGTGGCTACAGTAGGCTTCTAAAGAGAACCCCTCCATGGCAATGGGCATGCTGACAGTCTGTTCCATGCTGAGTCTGCATTAACTGTGTGCTTTTCTAGACCTCTGTCATTTCTCATTGATTGAGTTTTGTACAAAGTTGTGAACACATTAGGGTCCTCTGCATATCCTTCGTGCACTGTAAAAGTTGATCATGCAAAAGTTGATGAGAGCCCAAAACTTCATCCCTACTAACTCCCTAAGCAACCTGTCTTATATGTTGGTTGATATCACTGTTTCTTTTTTTTTCAAGTTGCTCAATTGCTTCTTTCTTTCTCAAGACCATGATTTCTCAAACATTTTCCAAAACAAAGGCTTACTTTGGACCTTGTTTTCTTCCTGTAACTCCCATCTGTACTACTGATTGGTCCCCTAGTCTCCTAGTGTTCCTCCATTTACAGTTATTTTTTAAACCTGTGCTCCCTTTGAAATATCCTGAGGACTTACAGAGACCATATACCTTCTCCCCTAGTTGAGAACTGCTGCTTTAAATGCTAAATTCTTAAACTGTTAGTTGGTTGTATCTCCATTTGAAATAGTATAACTGAAGGAGGGTGGTGGTGGGGTCAGAAAAGATTGGTGACAATAAATAGTTTCATAAGGTGCAATAGCCAGAAAATAATTCAGTGTCAATAGAGTCATGGAGCAGAGGTGCTGTCAGCAGTGCACTGCTATGTTCTATTTCTTGGACCAAAAGAAATTGCTCATGAAAAATTTTTTAACAATCCTTACCTAATGAACTCATAGGGACAGAAATTCGGGACTTGCTCACAATTAACTTCTGAGCTGTTTTTGTCACTTGATATTTGTTCAGTGAAATTCATAAAGTGACTGAGTCTCACCAATTGGAATCCAAACTCCATTATTGCAGGAAATCTGGAGCTGTGTCTGGATTATTACCTGGGCAGAAGAGACTATCTTTCAGTAGGTCTAGTAAACTTGCTAGTAAACCATAATTAAATCTTATGGTAGCAGGTTTAAACTAATATGCTCTGAACACTAGGCAGCATTCTGGTACCTTTGCTTATATGAGGTTGGGAAGTTTGACTTCATAGGTGAATGAGTAATCTCCATGAGGTGTGTAGAAACTTGGTACTTCCAACATATCTCTTCTGAAAAATCAATTAGAAATACATTTAAGTCAAGTACTTCCTCCTTCACCTAATGATGCCAAATATAACGCCTTCTCCCATCAAAATTAACTGCTAAAATTAAAACACCAAAGCACATATGATTGAAACATGGTATAGGTATAGGTACTATAGGTATGTGTAGAAACTATAGGTAACAGTAGCCTCCTTCAAAGTATTTCAAATGCCAACTGGTATCCCAGTGCATAGGACTCACTAGTTTAGAGACTTGATCCCCTCCTCTAGGCCCAAGAAGGGGGGATTAGTAGAGGCCTTAAAGAGAGTGATTATTGTTCAGTATATTTCTATCAAGCACACTACACCATACACAGACACACACAGAGACACAAGACACACACACACACACACACACACACACACACACACACACACACACACGAGCTAAGCAAGTCCTGAACACTGTCTCTCAACTGTTTGATTCAATGATTGTTATTAAGCAGTAAACCCACACCAACAGTTATTGTGCTTCTAAAAATCGTAAATGTCATTTTGGGGTCTTTAAAAATTATTAAGCAGTGAGAAAGATAGCAATTTCCAGTGTTTGCTTGGATGGTAAGATGCAGGAGAATTAGCATTACTCTTGAGAGCTGCCATTGGTTAGCTGGAGGGAAAAAGGATATCAATTATACATAATCTAAGAAGCCTCTGCATAATAATCAGGCCCAGTAGGGGCTTTGGGGCAGCTTCGTTATTCTCTTGTAAACACAAGAGCCCAGATAGACACGTCAGTCAGGAGTAGTGGCAGCAATTCCTCCTTTTTAACACCTTCACATTCTATTGCTTCAATATGCAAACAAGGCTGTTTAGCTGAGGGTAGAGCCGGTGCTAATGAGCTCCTTGCACTAACCCTGAAGTAAAAAGGTTCTGTTTCACAGCTGCTCAGAGACAGCTCCTCTGGGCATGCTCAGGTATTGGAAAATAATGCCTTTTAAACAGAGAAATGCCAATCAGGATTTTGTGCATACTTTCCCTTTTCTCTATGAGCTAATGCAATTACCTCATAACTTGTGAACTTCCAGTGCATTTGTATGGTGTTTATTCCTAAATGATATATTTGGAATGTGAATGTAGAAAGAAAATGTTTGGAAAATGTAGTAACTGTAGAAGAAAAAAAAAAAAAAAGCAAAGTGTGTTCTTTTATTTTTTTCTGTAAATTCCTCAAGGATGCTACCTCAAAGCTAATGTTCACTTTCCACCTTAAAGATGGACTGTCCTTTTATATCCTTTAAAAATATGATTATTTTCTTTGTCCTGGGGTCCCCTTAATGACCTGCTTGGACAATAAAGTTCAGGTTAGACCTCTCAAGCCAGAGGGTTTGTGCCCAAACCTCTGTGATTTGGGAGGTGTCATGGGTCCTGGATTTTGGACATCACTCAGCTAGGGGAACCCATAATTGGCAGAGCAAAGACACACAAGGCCAAAGAGAGGAAGGCAGGGAGGCTGAGCATTTTACTTATCAGTTGACAGTTTCAAATCAAGTTACAATACATGATGGCTATTCAATATCCAATTATTCTCATGAATAAAGAAATCTTATGTGCAGAAATAGTCCTTCAACCCTCACTGGGTTAATTTACCATCTCAGAAACCACTCAGCTTTGCTGACTAAATAGCATCATATGTGATATCCTGTGTAATTATAGAACCTCTTTCTCACCATTAATTCAATCAGGACCTTGCCTTTTAGTTGCCTGACACAGGAGACAGGGCCTGTCCATTGTGCCGGATAAATGAATGTTAAGTGTAAGCATGAAAATCCTCCACTCGTAACCAGTGTTTCAACTCTGTCCCCATAAAAAGAGGTGCTGTGTTTCTCTTTCCTTGGCAAACCAATCAGTGGGCAGGCTCCATTTATGACAATACCATCAGGTACTACACAGTCAGCAAGAAAGCCTTTCCACTGAAATATTTCAGCATTTAAATTATTTATTACCACAGCTTTATGGCATATCACAACCTATTTGAGACAGGTAGCGTGAACTCCCTTCTGCCACAAGGAGGCTCATTAAATGGCCATCATGGCTGGTCAAACTTAATTGCTTTACACGGAGTAGTTCTCTGTCATGATTCAAATCCTTGGCACAGCAGCTGACCCCAATTCTCAGGGTGATTTGATTCACCCCTAACTTTGAAATGAGAACAAGCTCAGAGTATTCTTACACAGTTTGGTATCTGGTTGAAAAAAATGTGCACTCTGGTAAGTTGCTATGAAAAACACATAATTGGTAATTGCACGTGAAAACAGTTCATTAAAACTTAGACTCAATTGTCTATTTTTGTCAAGGTAATTATGTTATCATAAACTGGTTCAAATTATTTTGAAGGAGATGGAGTTCTAAAGCCAAGTTATGTATGTTTTGCTATGCTGATTTTCCATCTCACTACTGCTGTTTTGGAGTAGAACATAACGTGAAGACCAATTAAGAGTGCTTTTGTATTCAAGTTCCAATGCTAAGTCTTGTATTCTGGCTAATAGTTTAAGACTTTGTCACTGGTTCTGAGTAAAATGATCAAGATACTAAATCAGGAGAATTTTCCACTTTTGGGCTTTATGTTCCAGTGGTGTAGTGCTTAGATTTATCTTCTGTCCATCTGAGCAATAAATAGTACAGCATATGGATGGTTAAGAGGACAAATATTTGAGCTGAACTCCTAATTTTGAATCTGTGATTTGCTTGGTATGTGATCTTGGTCAGTTTATCAGTATTTCTGAGCTTTAGTTTCTTCATCTGTAATATGGGTATAACAGAGGCTAGGGATATAGCACAGGAGTTAGGGCATCCTATTCCAGTTTGATTCCAGCATTTGTTGGCCCCAGAGCATAGCTGGATGTAACCTGGAACATTGCCTGGTGAATGTGTTACTGTTGGTCTCCAGGACCACAAGGTCTAAACAGCATTGCATACTCCTTTGTTAGCAGTGAACATACTGTGCCAGTTGACAGAGTATTTCCAAATGGTGCCTGGGGCCCTGAGCACTGCTTAACAAGTTCTCTATCCTTCTGCTAATAGGTAGAATAATAGTTTTTTAATCTCATAGGTTTATAAGAAGGATTTTATGAATGAGTACATTCATAATGAGTATATTCATAATGAATACATAAGAAACTTAGAACTTACTATACATAAGTTATTGTTTAGTGCTTTGCCTTATAGCCATTTATGTGGTAGAGACACTTAGCTATATATTTACATACATTAGCATATAAAGCTTTTTTTGACTTACAATTAGCAGGTTAAATGCCAAGTGAGCACTTTTTCTTCAAACAATAAATTAGGAATCTTACTGTTTTTATATTAATATTTAGAAAGCTGGACTATATTAAAATTTACATCAAAATGTAGCACCTGCTGATGAATTCATCCATTATTTATAGTAAGCTATTTGTGATGTCTAAGATAATCTCAAGTTATTTCAGTATAGTTCGTATTTATATCATTAATATACCCCTTATAACACCAGATACTTTCTATAATACACTATTGATATCATTAAACAAAGAATAGTTGCACTGTTTCAATGACTTAATACATCCCTAGAGCATAAAGTGAATTTATCTTTTGATCATGTGTTCTGATTGGAAGACACTCAGCAGAATAGTAATTATGGCAACAAAAATCCACTCAAATCTGCATTGAAGGAAGCAAATATTTTCTCCAGACAATGTAATTTGAATAAGCTTGGCATTACCCTCCGTTTTTACTCTGTCCTGGATAGGAATGGAAGATGCAGATGACTCCTGAGAAGCTGGCATAAATTGTTGTTAAATTTTTTCTAAGTTTTCATTAAGCTGCCATTTGCTCTATAATTTGGGGGGAATCTTATGCTCAGAGTGAATTTTGGAAGCTCAACAACATTCAGAGAAAGAGGTATATCTGACAGCCTTATAATTACCTGGATGATAAAGTAAAGGTGTGCTGAGATTAACATACTTTATTCCAATATCAAAGGGAAGGAGGGAGGGAAAAAGAAAGAAATGCTTCTGTTTTGCATTTTGATCAGCTCTGGGAGCTCCCTTTTAATTGGTGATTGACTAAAGCAGTTGAAAAATGTAGAGTGTAAATGACTATTTTTGACAGATGTTGTCAAAAATAAGATGGTTGTGTTGAAGAGTTTATGAATGTTGTTTGATAGCATTTAGAAAATTTTGTTTGTGAAATTCTACAGGTTGATTCCACTAGTTATTCCCCACATCATCAAATTTGAGCTCAGGTCTAGTGAGTTAAATTTGAGCTCAGGTCTAGTGAGTTAGAAGACAGGCTGCAAAAAGGATTGCTTCATATTTGTGGAACCTGTGTTGTTGTAAACTGTATAAGATAAGAGGATGGATCCCATTCTCAGTTAAATGCTCTATAACAGTTTTGAAATTCTTATTTGTTTGCACAAGGATCTTCACATTTATTTAGCACTAGGCCTCAAAAATCATGTAATTAGATTAAGTTGTAATATTCAAGTGAGACATCATTGATTAGATTTATTGCATGCTTTTATTTTAAGGTAATTAGGGTGAAAATTGCAGAATAAGATTTATTTTATGATTGATATTCTGTTATTTTAAGTCAGTTTCTCTGTGGTATTTTTTTGTTCATTAGAATGAGCTGTGGGGCAGGATTTAAAAGAGAGAATAAAAAAAAGAGGGAAGACCAAAAATATCAACAATTTAGTGAGCGTTAAGTCATGGGGATAGTGAAATAAATATCCATATGAGTATAACAAAGTCTTAGAATACCTGCTTTCAGAGTCACATCCTCCAGAAGTATTGACAGTACCTGAGAGTATCTTGTCATTTGGCTCAGAATACACCTTGTGTGGGATTCATGGGTGAGTAATCAGCAGGAAAAAAGCCACCTTGAGTCCCTGTAGTTACATAGAATTTAGACATTAGTTGCATAGAATTTAGACAATTGTGTGTTACCAGCTGAAGGAATGCTGGTCTACTCATGAGTCTTTGTATGGGTAAATACTGAAGGTCAGAGTGAAGAGGTCATAATATGTTCAAGGGACTTACAATTAGAAACTGACAGTTGGAACAAAGTTCTTAATTGATGGGAAAAAGATGTTGTTCTGCAAGGCTAGGGTACATATTTTAATAAAGTTGTTCAGTGACTAGACCAAAGAAGGCATTCTCAGTAGAGCATACCAAAGGTGTATCATATGAAATGCAAACTGTATCTCCTTGCTGATTCTGAAGACCACGTGACCCAAGAGCAGGCCATTGATAAAGTGATCTTCACAAAGAGATTAGTTACAATAAGAAAATTTTTGTATAGTGGATCATGTTGAGTTTGCCCAATTGTCTGAATCAGTTCTGTTCAGCCTTCAATCCATGTACCATTGCCAACCCATCCATAGGTGTAGAAAGGTTGAAGACCTTAGTGCTACCATGTTGGTGATAACTGATATGCAAGACAGGTGTAAATAATTGAAAAATACCAGTCTGAACATATTATTGCCTTTTTCATTCCCCTATTTATTTTAATTTTATCATTTGATTTTTGGGACGCACCTGGCTGGGCTCATGGATCATTCCTGGTTTTGTGCTTTGGGATAACTAATTGTGAGGCTTAGGGGACAATTTTCAGTGCTTGGGGATCAAAATAATATTGACTGCCTGCAGTACTAGCCCTATTACCTTCTTTAACAAGAAGGCTTTAATGAAAGTTTTTGTACATAGGGAGGAGGAAGGAAGAACCAAGGAAGAAAGGAAGGACAGAAGGAGCAAAAACTATTCCTTTGTAAAATATTTTTAGATTAGAAACATATTTCTTTCTTTAGAATGCTGATTATTCCTATTATACAAATCAAAACTCACCTAATCACCATAAATGACTCTGAGCAACTAGACCAAGAATACTAATTTTTCATTGTTCCTTTTTGTGGAGCAGTTTGGTACATATATATTTTGATCTCAATCAGAATTCATTAAGCATTTCCCAGATATAAAATGTGAAGGTTAAAATTAAATTATGCCTCTCGAAAATCATTCCTGGTATTAAATTTCCTTCAGGACATTCATTTTTTAAAAATGTGTTAAGACATGCAAAAGAACTTTGTACTTTGTCTTCACTATAAAAGTGCCTGGAGTGAACTTTTTCTCAACTCAAGCTAAATTTTTAATTAGTTCAAGGTACATTAGAGATGTGATCTTGGAATAATTCTCTTAGCAAATGTTTATTAAAACAGTAGTCATTTCTCTTGATTAGACTTATTAGAGGGAGAAGGTTATGGTAATTTTAATATACCATTAAAGGCTTGTGTTGCAGGATTTGGTGAAAATTAAAGCTGTAGACTCTAAAAAATAATGAAACACCAATACTCCTTTAATTTATCTTTTTTGCATTAAATTTTTTTATTTTATTGAAACAATTGTGATCTACAAGTTCTTCATAATTAAATTTTAGATATACAATGAGTTAGGACCCTTTCCACCACCAGTGTTAACCTGCTTCCACCAATGGACCCAGAGTTCATCCTATCCTACTACCCTTTGCCCCTTGGCCTGCCAGTGTAATAGGTCTGTTTGATTTTAGATTGTTAAAATTTAGGTCCCTTGATTCTGTTACTGTTGACTTTAGCTTGGATATTTAGTTCTGTCTTTATTTATTTCCCCATAAATGCATCCAAGACTACTTGGTCCCTGGCCTCCATCCTTGCTTTATTTCTTTCCTCTTAGTTTTATAGAAAAATGAGGAATATGTGGTAAAAGAAAGTAACCCATGTTCCAAAGCTCTATGATTTTACTTTATTTCTTTAAAGTATTTTTTATTAAATCATCATGATGTACAAGATATCATAGTTGAGTCTTAGACATATAATGTTTATCAACTATCCCACCATCCGTGTCAATGTCCTTCTACCACTGTTCACAGGTTCCTTCCCATACCTCCTTCCTCCATTTACCAATTTCTGAAAGTGGATTATCTGATTTTTAGACCATCTTTCTTACTTTTTCATAGCACCTTGATTTTTTTCCTCCAACCAGTGTATTTTTCCGAAATTGTGTGTTCTAGAACTCATTTTTGTTGTGTATTTTTTTACTGGTTTTCCTTCTTTCTTTTTATTTTTTCTTTTCTCCTTTATTTCTTTTGAATTTCTTTCTCTCTTTCTTTTTTTTAATTTTTTTATTTTTAATTATGAGAACAAAGATGCAAAGGAAGAGGACAAGGTAAAGTTACAGTGGAAGGACAATCACCCATAACATAATTCTTAGAAGAAGACCCCTTGCTGATATCTTAACTTTGAACTTTCAGCCAAAGAACATTAAGATAAATAAAACAGAATTCAATTACTTTGTCCCTCAAGTCCCCATACTGTAACACATAATATTTCTTAACAGCACACAAGGCAATCTAAAGCCATAAAACTTAGATAACTCCTTAAACATTAGAGGCATAGTATTTTTTACATTTCCATGTACATGCATATTAGCTTAAGTTAACCTCAAATTTTAAGTTGGTTTCTTTTTAAAGATTAGAGTCAAAGGAGCACAGTAAAAACGGTGTTAGAGTGGCAATTGTTGTTTGCATAGGCCCACCAAAATATGAGGGGCATGAAAAGGAATAACCTTGGCCTAAATACAAAGAGACCCTACTCTGAAGTTTCCTGGCATAAGACCAACTCTAGGCTCCAGGCAAGTTAGATGGTCCAATCCAAGACATTGTCCGTAGTGCCAATACACTTTTCACACAGTCTCTGTTGTTGGTATCATGTTTCTGTATTAAAGATCCTGGAATCTGCATATCCTTCATTGAAGTCAGGATGTGGAGCGTCCTCTCATTTCACCTCACCATTAAAGGGCAATGCAGGAAGCCCTGTCCTGTAAGCAGGGCGTTGTTGTTGTTAAGTCTTCTCAGTGTAAAGGGAAGTCTCTTTTGAGCAGGTCAATGTCTGAGCAGTGGTAGGGTCTTCCATGGTAGAGGATTGCTTCCAGGTGATGTTATAGACAAATCTGGATATTTTGTGGATGGCTTCCCTGGTTCAGGGGTGAAAGGAAAATGCCCTTTCTTCTGAGGCCTGTTCCAGGTCATTATGTCAATGTTCAGGGTGTAAGGTCCCTTTGCACTACAAGATTTGTGTATTTCAATCTCTATTAGATAGGATCTTATTTGTATGTATAGTGTTTTCCCATTTTAATGTGCCTATGCAAAAAAGGAGCAATGCCACGTGGCGTTATTGGTGCATATGGGGGCCATAAGAACAAGACCGACAATCCCCATGACATGGTTCAATCATAAGCATTAAACTGGGGGACTCTTTCACCAAAATTCCTTGTTGAACAGCTCATAAAGAGAAGATAAAAAGTGGTTAGAATCGTCACTGTATAAGAGAATATTTAGTAAGACTTATAGTTGTCAGAGAAAAAAACACAAAACATTCTAAAGAAATACGTGTCCATTTTATGTCTTTTGAAACAGTTTGAGGTTGTTACACACAATGCACGGCTTTGGTCTGAGATTAGGATTGTGCAATACTGAAGTTAAAAAGAGTAATGTGGGTTAGTGATGTTTGCGGGGTGTGTGTGTGTGTGAGAGAGTTAAGGAGTAAAAATGAGCTTTGTAGGGGTGTGGGAAAGGGCAGAATACAAAATGGACATTCTGGATACGCAAAACATAACATAAAGATAAGGAATACTCTTAATACATGCTAGCGCCCCTGCGCGGTTTTCCATATGCAGAGTGGTCAGAAATTGCTAGCGACAAACAGCGCAACCAAGCAAATCTCAGCACACCCCAAGTTAGGACCAATCATTTCTGGACGCCTGGGCTGCCACCCCAGAAGGCCTGGAGGCCGGGGGCAGAAGAGGGGAAGGCTGGGAGCCTATATGTTGTGTATTTTAACTTGTTTTGCTTTTCTTTTGCTTTGTAAGATTCACATAGAGCTTAGCTTTGCTGGCATCTTAGCAACTCTCCCAGCATGGGCTGTTGGTGAATGACATATAAATGAAGGGGTCTTGCTTGGTGTGACTTGGAACATTCTAGGGTATACTTGTGAGCTTTCAAATATTTCATGGCTAAGATCTCCAGAAAGATTGCTGTAGCATTAAATTCTGGGACTGTTCGAGAGGAGACTAGTTGCTAGTATATATTCCTGATAGAAACGCAAAACTTTCTTTAGGCCTTGATCAGCTTACTTTTCTTTCCATCTCGTTTTGCTTTGCCAAAATGGAAACTGGAAACCCTGCTGAATTCTTGCTCCCAGCTCTTATCTCTGAGAGCAGATCTCATAAATCTCCCCCACCTCAGATTCAGTGCTGAAGTGCCAATCACAATAAAACAGAAGTAACTTGCATCCTTAGGTGCTGGAACCCGGATACATGCCATTTTATGAGAGCCTGGCCTTTTGGGTGCAGGAACCTTCTGCTCAGGCTTCAGGCCATGTCACTCTGCTTCCCAGGGCTCTAGGGACATTCAAGGGATCAACACAGCCTGGGAACAGTGATAAAACTTTAAGTGCCAGGGATTTTCCTTTGTTTTATTTTTACCCCTTCCCTTGCAGAGGAAGAAAAAACATTTTTTCCACACATTTTATCAAACAATGTACATATATATCTTTAGTTGACACATTTAAAGGAAGAGAAGAGAATCACCTCTTCCCATAGCCTCTTAGCTGGTGGAGAGGGCCTTTGTTAATACCCCTGCTTTTAAAGATAGAGGGAAACATGAGTAACACTGACAGTTTTTTTTTTCTTCAGTTCTTAGATACTTTGCTAATCTGCCTCTAGCACTGGCCTAAGCCTTCCTGGAACCCTGAGTGAACATTAACAGATATCTCCAGAGAGGGTCTCCAGCTAGATCCGCATTCATGGTACTGTAGAGATTCTGCCTTCTTTTTAAGTCTTAAATCAACCATTGACAGGTTTGTAACTTAAAGTCAGGAGTAATTCTCACAGGTATCCAAGCCTGAAAATGCATAGAAATAAACAAAAGATAGTAGCTTTTGAGACAAATTCACAATCTTTAACTTAAAATGAAGTCCATCTGGGTGAGATTTTTTTTTTTCAGGGCTTTCATTAGTGACCCGGAAGGCCAAATACTTTCAGATCTGCACATTTTATTTTCTGACAGTTATAAACAGGAAATATGCAAACAAGTCTGCTAAGACTTCCTGTAAACTATAGTCAAATAAAGGGATTGGAATGGAAGGTTTATATTCCTATCCTCTCACTTAATTTCAGTCAGTTATGTCATGGACTTCCATGACTAAAGTCCTGCAGAGGTTTCCTTTTCTTTAGGAGTAAATGAAATGGTGGTCTTGAGACAGAAGATGGGTTGGATAAAAGAAAAATAGTCTGAAAACTATTATTAGTAATAATATTATTAGTTTTGGGCCTTCTCCTTATTCACCCCTAAATTATCTCTCCTCTTTTTTAGTGTGGGAAGAGATTGTAGAGTAGGCTGATTATTATTTAACTGAATCTGCCCTTAATTGTAAAAAAATTTAAAAATCTTTTGGTGAACAAAAATCCCCATAGATTCTCGGGACTTATTCCTGATTCTGTGCTCCGAGGTCATTCCTGGTGGTGCTTGGGAGATGATAGGAAGTGCCAGAGATCAAGTTGGAGTTTTATGCATGCAAAGCAAACACCTTACAACCTATTATCTCTTTGATCTCAAGTTATAGTGATGTTTACAGCCCACGCAAACAAATACCTTGGATGAGAACTATTCAATATCTTGAATGTTTTGTGTGTCATATAATAGAATCCTACATAACACAATATAATTGTTATGATTCATTTTTTTGTTTGTTTTTTTTTTGATGCTCAGGGGTTACTCCTGGCTAAGCGCTCAGAAATTGCCCCTGGCTTGGGGGGACCATATGGGATGCTGGGGGATCGAATCACGGTCCTTCCTTGGCTAGCGCTTGCAAGGCAGACACTTTACCTCTAGCACCACCTCACCGGCCCCCAATTTTTTTTTCTTTTGGTTTTTGGGTCACACCCGGCAGCGCTCAAGGGTTACTCCTGGCTCTATGCTCAGAAATCGCTCCTGGCAGGCTCGGGGGACCACATGGAATGCGGGATTTGAACCACCGTCCTTCTGCGTCTAAGGCAAATGCCTTACCGTTGTGCTATCTCTCCGGTCCCCATTAGTAATGATTCTTGATATAATATTTTTATGTATTCAACATAATATTTTCAATCCTGGAAGAACTATATTGTTGAATAAGATGTAGTCTCCCTGTCCTCAAGAAACTTTAATTTAGGAAAAAGAAGCACATATACAGAGAAGTAAGTGTCTCAGGAAAGTTGGGGCCCAATGAGTGGCCTAGCCAGTAAGTATGGTTAAGGGCAGCACATGAAAACTTGCTGTTGTGCTAATAACTTTTATTCTATGCTTGTGATCACTAACTGTCTGTGGCCTGGAGCTTCTCTAAAAGTGCTCATCATGAATATTGGATTCCTGTTTGTAGCAAAGCTATGAAATTCTGCACTAGAAAAAATATTTCAAAGTTCCAAAGTAATCCCTGAGGTGACCTGTGAAAAGGACCCACATTTGCTAAAAGTACTTGGAATGAAATTCAGTGTCTGGCAAAAGATGCCCTCTGGGTGAAATGTGGGAAGTGAGAGGGTTTTTTTTTTTTCTTCTCTTTTTATTTTCATTCCCTTTTTGTCTCACCTCTCCTCATTTCCCTTGACCATTTTGCTCATTTTATAGTTTCCTAGTATAATTGGGATTTTCTGCAATAGAGGGTCAGTTAAGGCTGGTAAAGAAAGGAGGGATATTTTGAAAGAAGGCAGGACCCTATTACAAAAGCAATTTGCCAGTAAGTGAGATTTTTACATGTAACAAATATAGTGTCCTACTTCAAATTTGCTGCAATTAAGCTCAACTACATCATCTCACTGCACTAAACTAAAAATAGTAACTCTTGGGATATAGTTGAGTGTTCATATTATAATTGCTAAATCATTAAATCAGTCAATTCACACTGGGTCTGTAGAGCATTAATATCAAATAATGAAGTTCCATCATGGTGAGAATTCCACTCAGTTCTTCCAAGAAGTAAAAATGTTCTCATTAACCTCTGGTAAATAAAATTTACTGTATATTTTCTGCTCTTCTGGATGCTGAATTTGTAAGAAGTGATGCCAGATTAAAATGATTGGGTGATGCATTTTTATGAGTAAAAAATGAAAGAAATACGTAGAAAAAGGATGATTTGATTTTGGGCATCTGGGATTATTTTGATTTTAGAAAGCAACATGGTGAACTAAGAAGAAGGGATAAATAGGCATGTATGTATCTGCAGGAAGAGTAGGCATCTTTCAGGTGGATTGTTTTGAAAGTGGATCTTTAATAACTTTAAAAGTTGGATTAAATTAAAGTTAAATTTTTAGAACTTTGAAATATGGTTATGACATAAATTATAAAGAAATAGACCATCTTTTGTCCAGACCATGAGATAGTTTAGATAGAATCTATAGATGAAATCTATCTATCTATCTATCTATCTATCTATCTATCTATCTATCTATCTATCTATCTATCTATCTATCATCTATCGATCATCTATCTATCTATTTATTTTTGGTTTTTGGGCTACACCTGGTGACGCTTAGGGGTTACTCCTGGATATGCTTTCAGAAATTGCTCCTTGCTTTGGGGGACCATATGGGACATCAGCGATTGAACCCAGGTCCATCCTGGGTCAGCTGTGTGCAAGACAAATGCCCCACCACTGTGCTACCACTCCAGCTCCAGAAATCTCTTTATTTTTGTTGGAAATAAATTGATCCTGGTTTTCCTAATGTGTCTTTCTCTTACTTATAGAATAAGTGCTGGAATTCTTAAGTCTTGTGAGCTAAGATCCTTAGTTATTTGGAATTCATTCTTTTTTACATCTTGATCATATTTCTTTCCAAAGCCTGGGTATGGGGGTACATAAGAATAAATATGGGTTCAGGAATAGTTGACCACTATCTGGAACCATGAACATTGAAGATGCAAAAAGCTTTATTTTGATTATAGAAACCATAAATTTCCCTTACTTATAGGAATTTCAGGCAAGCACAGAATAAATAAACTGTTTGAGGGGTGGTTGGCATAAGAAAGGAAAGAAATGAAGTTTGTTTTTCAGGGTCTGGTAATAGCTGAAAAGGTTGGAGCAAATGTTATACCTGTGGGAGTCCAGAGTTCAATCTCCACTACTCCATGACTCCCTCTTAACATACCCCAATACTGCTGTGTCTGATGCAAAAACAAAACAGTTTGTTTCCCTTAGCAGTTTCAGTTTTTTTTTTTTTTGTGGTTTTTGGGTCACACCCGGCAGTGCTCAGGGGTTATTCCTGGCTCCATGCTCAGAAATTGCTCCTGGCAGGCACGGGGGACCATATGGGACGCCGGGATTTGAACCGATGACCTTCTGCATGAAAGGCAAACGCCTTACCTCCATGCTATCTCTCCGGCCCCAGCAGTTTCAGTTTTAAACAACATACTGGTTCAACAACCATTTCAATTTATGTTATATGAAATATTTAATATGTATATATTTAGATCTAGAGTATTATTTGACTTATTGGGTATATTAAATAGTAGGTCTGGGTTAGACCCTGAATATGAGGTCTAACCTTATAGTAATATATTTCATGACATTATATTTGGCTTTTAATGAAATCATGGACTATGAGACTGGCTAATTAAGTTCTTCAAAGTAACAGAAAAAATCAGAATAGTAAGCAGAAAAGGTGTTTTTTGTTTTTCCCTTCTCTGCTATTCTAGTTCTTTGTGAATTAATAGAAAGCCATTGGCTTTGTAGAGTTAGAGACAAATACTTAACTCAGAGCTCTCCTACTTAAAAACTTAATATCAAGCTATGGTAATGATGAGTGTGTGTAATTTGTAAAAACAAAACAAAACAAACAAAAAACCCAAATCAGTACCTCAGAATAAAGTACTGAAATAGACCCACGTATCGACAACTGATCTTTAACAAAATTGTCAAGGAATACAATGAAAAATAAAGTTATTTACAACAAATGTTTGTTATTGTGTCAGCTAAGTGTTCCATCAGGAAAAAGTAAATACAGACACATGTCCATTCACAAAAATTAACTAAAATTGAGTTATTGATTTAAATGTAAAATATAACTTTAAAAGTTCTAGAAGATCATTTGGGACAAAACCTAGATGACCTTGTTTAATGACTTGTCAGAGTAGGTAACCAGAAAATAATGGATAAACTGAAATAAATTTAAATGTCTTTGATATATTTTTTTAAATTTTTGAGCCACACCTGGCTGTGTTCAGGGGTTACTCCTGGCTCAGCACTCAGAAATTACTCCTGGGAGGCTCAGGGAACCAGATAGGATACAGGGGATCCAACCAGGGTTAGCCACATGCAAGGCAAATGCCTTATTTGCTGCACTATCACTTTGGTCCCAGTATCTATGAAAGATGCTGTCAGGAGGACAAGTCACATATGGAACAAAATATTTTCAAATGGCACATCTTATTAATTAATGTTTGTGGTACAAAATGTGGGGCCAGCAGAATAGGATAGTGAATAGGGTACTTTCTTAGTATTCAGTTGACCTGATCTTGATCCCCCAAACCCCATAGTTCTTTGAGTCCCCCGAGTCCTTCCAAGAATGATTCCTCAGTACAGAGCCAGGAGTAAGCCCTGAACGCTGTCAGGTGTTACCCAAATCCCTCCCCTACAAATGTACAAGAACTCATGAAACTATAGTAATAAAAATAAATCAATTAAATATTATCAAAGTACCTAAAACCATGAAAAATAAAGTTATATATAAACTTATGAAAAAAAGCTCCACATTATAAATTATTAGGAAATGTTAATTAAAAGAGCAATAAGATACTGTTACACATCTATAACATAGTCAAATTCCAGAAACATGGCACCAAATGCAGGCAAAGATATGAAGCAACTCTTTTCATCATTGGCGGTGGGAGTTCAACGTGGCTTACCCACTTTAAAAAACAATTGAATATTTTCTTATAAAACTAAGGATACTCTTTCCATATCTTTTATCAACCCCTTCCTTGGAATTTACTCAAATTAATAGACAATTTATATCCACAAAGCCCAGCATACGAATGTTTTAGCAGCTTTATTCAGTGGATGAATAAGTAGATAAAATGCCATATTGAACAATGAACTTCTATAAAATAAGCTTTAATGTTTATTATTAATAGAATAAGTCAATTATGAACAAGTTGAGAAGAGTATGTAATTACAAGCATATAATGCATTGCAAACCATGAAAATAAAAGGATTATTGGTTACCAGGACTTAGGGAAAGCATCAATATGCTGATAACAGACTTCTTTTAGGACATAATAGCTACTCTGTATGATATGATGATAAATACCTCAGTAAACATTCATCAAAACCTATAGAATTCTTAACAGCAAGAATGAAATCTAATATAAATGAAAGAATATGGGTGAAAATGATTGACAAGTGAAGCATTTTGGTGTGGATTTTTGGTAGTGAAAAAAGCTGTTTATGTTGGGAGGAAAATATATAAATACAAACTCTCATTTTTTTTTGTTTTTTGTTTTTTTCCAGTTTCACTGATATGATTCTAAAACTTCTCTAACTAATAAAGTCTATTTAAAAACAAATTTGATGTCACTTTTCTGGAAATCTCCTGGAATATGTGATCCTCTAGACTTACATTGTCAATATACTAACCATGTAATAGCCGAGTCACCAAGTCCAAAGTGTGTGTGTGTGTGTGTGTGTGTGTGTGTGTGTGTGTGTGTGTGTGTGTAATCTTTTTGACTGAGTTCAAAAACAAAGAAGAAAGTAATAAAGCATCTGCCTTGAATTCTGAGCAGACAAAGTTCTATGTAGATATCTTCTGTTAAACAGAATCATCACTGAGTGTATTCCTTAGCCCAGGGGATGTGAAAGCTTTATACCTGGTTCCGGAATTATCTAGCTTGCTGTGAAGATCAGCCCAGGAATGAAAGTCTCTCTGGAGTTATGGTTTGTCCAAATTTTTGTGTGCATGCAAAGCTGATTAGTGGAATGTTATGTTGGGGAGTAGATTTTGTGTTCTTCAGAATAGTATTTATTTTGCTTGATTATTTCTTAAAGTGCCTGTCCCCATCATTAGAAATTTTATCCTGCTCATCACATACTATTTTCTTCCAACATTTCAAACCTGGATTCGTCTTTGGTCCTCTATCCTTATTTTTGACCTTCATAGTTCATCTTCTATTAAATATTTTTTGACATTTCTTATCTCACTCTATCTCTGTTCTTCAGCCACAGTTATCTAAAACTTAATTTAATATATTGTTACACCTACATTTTTATCTTTCCTTCATGACCTTCTTTAGTATAATTGACATGCATCTCTGTATGCATTAATATATAGTATAATGATTTTTATACATTTCAAAATAATGAGCATAATATTAATTTATATCATCTTATATAGTTCCTAAAAATAAATGAAAAGATCTTTTATCCTTGAAATAGGATTTATTCCAGTTTTCAAATATACCATTCATCAATGTTAACTATAGTCATTATTTTTTATGTATCATATTGCCAGTACTTAGTTATATTATAGTCAAAAATGTATAATTTGATTTAATTTCTTTTTGCCTATATCTCTGCCTGGTAATCAGAATTCTGATACCTTTATTGCAAGGAAATTTTTCTAGTGCCTACATAATAGTGAGGTTATATGGCATTTATCTTTCTCTTACTATTTAACTTGAGAAAATGTTCCCAAATTCTAACCAAGTTGGTGAAATTGGCAGAAAATTCCTTTTTATTATGGTTGAATAAAATTTCATTGTACTTATGTACTATACTTTTAAAAATACATTCATCTGGGCCAGAGAAAGTATAGTAGGTATGTCTCCTTGCATGTGGTCAACCTGTGTTCAATGCCCAGCATCCTATTTGATCCCTCCCAGTACTGCCCAGAGTATTCCTAGGTACAGAGCCAGGAGTAATTTCTGAGTGTTGCTGAGTGTGGCTTAAAATCCTAAATAAATAAATAAATAAATAAATAAATAAAATTCCATTAATCTATCAAAAGACTTTTCCATGGGAACTATTATAAATAATGCTGTAATGAAATTCAGTGTGCAGATACTTTATTTTATTTAAAAAATTTTTTTTTATTTAGGAAATGTGGGAGAGGAGACAAAGAAAAAGAAAATCCTATAAGTAAAAGAAAGCAATGACATGATCCTACTTAGGATGTGGGTGACTTTCAAATGGATTATGCTATAAGGCAAAGGGAAGAAGTTGCATGTACAGACTAGGGCTGTTCAGGCCACAGGTATCTTTTCTGACATAATGACTTGGTTTCCTTTGCATATATTCACTGAAATAAAATTTATGGATTCTGTAATAATTCTATATTTTAAATTTTTGTGGAACCTCCATGCTGTTTTCCATAGTGGATGCTACAATTTATATTCTTGCCAACAGTGACTTTCATTCTGTGTTCAATTGTCACTGGACCGTGTATCTTACTAGTATAATGGTTAACTTTTCTAGTCAGGCAGAGAAGTCTTCAGAGAAAGCAAAGCTCTTTGTTTAGAAATGTCCCTCTAGATGTGATTAGTTAGGATCTTTCCTAAGTCACTGCATGTTGTAATAGCAAAATACTACAGGATGGATTGTATATTCACAGCATAATTTTAATTTTGGAAGCTGATATTCTATGATCAAGATATTGTCATACTCCCATACTGATGAGGGTCCTCTTGCTGGGTCATAGCAGATATCGCTCTGTACCTTCATATTGTAAAAGGTGCTAAGGATATTTATGGAGTTTCTTGTATAAAAGCAGTATCATGAGAGTTCCACCTTACTGGTATAAGCATCATTTAAAGATCTTACCTCTTAATTCCATCATCGTTGTATTAGGATTTCAGCATATAAATTTTAGGGTGACATAATTAGACCACATCAGATGAGAGCACCCTGAATTATGGTGGTCCCTCAGGTCAGTAATTGATATTCTGAAAAGACATAATTGAATTCATAGAAATAAAGTCATGACTAGGTGGAGGTAGAGACTGAAATGATGTTGCTACAAGCCAAGACAATGGAAGAGTCACCAGAAGCTGGGAGAACCAATGAAGCATCATTCCCAGAGTATTCCAATGAGACACATAATAAACACCTTAATTTTGAATTTCTGGTCTCTATAAGTAAGTATGAAATATAAATGTCTGATTATTAAGTATCAGGTTTGCTATATTTTATCAATAGTAGCTCCAGTTATCAAGGTGTATGAAAGAAATGACCATGAATCTGAACCCTGGAGTAACTAGTAATTAACTCTGATACTTATTATTTTTCAACTAAATTCTGAATCTCATTGTTTTTATTTATGTAAACAGTGATAACTATATGTATGAACATATTGTAAAGTAAAGATGCTAATTAAATCAGACAACAAGCTGTGGGGGAATTCACTTTTCTTTTCTCATCTTCTTACTTTAGTCTATAAAAATGGGTATATATTCACTTAAAGAGTAACAGAAAATTTGCTCTTTTTTAACCTCCTTGCTCATTCCTACTCAATAATTAGTCAACTCTTTGGTTACTGTCAACTCATTTAGTCATTATTTTTGATACACTCAATCTCTCTTGCCTTACCTACTTCCATTTTGGGGGATAAGGAGAAATTTCTGGGTGTCCTAGACACCTGGGCATCTGAAGCAGATTGAGGCAGAAAACTACCTTGTACTGAGAAAGAAGCTTGTAGCTTGATATGTCATTCTCTTGTCCCTAAAGACCCAAAGGATTTCCTACATTATAGGAGTTATGTGATTTAAGTTGTTTTCAACACATTTTAGCAGAGAATCCTAAAATTGGAGCTGTAGAATCTCATGAAAACTGATAATGGCTAATTTTTTTTGTTTATCTAAATATCAAAACTCCCCTCCTCCACTCATGAAGAGGGTAATATGAGTCAGACTGAAAATCTTAGTCAACAAAGTGCTCAAGGAATATTGATTCTTTCAAGCCTCAGTCTGGCTTATTCCCTGGAAGAGTTACTAGAATATATAAAGTCATATATATAAGTATAGATGGCAATGATAACACCTGACCATTTAACCTAAAAATGTAAGAAGAGAAAGAGACTTGTTGGGAGACTCACTCAGCCTGCAAACTTGAAATTATCAATTTATTTTATTTTCAGTGGACTGGCTTCTCCACCATGCATGTCACAGTGAGACCCTAGATAATGACTAATGGCCTCAGCAGGTGAAAAATGCCTTTATTCATGAACAGAGGTTCATTACACTGCTCCTGCCTCTGCTGAAAATTTTGCTGGCTTCAAGTAAAAGATTCTGTGCTGATAAATCTCACTGGTAAGAGAAAAAGTTTGTGTTCTAATAATGTGCTGGATTTCACAATATATAAGTATACACACACACACACACACACACACACACACACACACACACACACACACACACACACACACACACATATATACCAAGCAGGATTCAGGTTATAAAAAAACAATTTTATAATCTTGTAAAGGACATATGATAAATTTTGCAAAATAAGCCTCTAATTTACCTACAATTTTTTTTTTGCCCATAGTCTTTCCCATGATTGCCCCAACCAGCAAATCACTGAAATAGTACCAGGTCATAGTAGCTACCCCAACTCCACAAGAGCTGTTCAATAAGTCTCACCATGATTTCTTGGAGGTATCATATGGTCATATATTTGTGCAATGGTTGCACTTCTATACCTGCTTACATATTGCATGTGGCTCACATTTTTATGTCAGAAATGAACTTAGTCCTGCAAACCTGCTTCTAGTCCAGCGCAGAAACAGGAACCAGTTTAATTTTCTTGTTCCATTCTTAGTACTTTTATTTCTTAAAGGACTGGTTCAACCTTAGATCTCTCAGTCTTTCAAGATAAATATTGTGTGAATCAAGTATCCATTCTGCTTCCCCACAAATTGTGGCCATTTCTTTTCTTTCTTTTTCTTTATTTCTTTTTTGTTTTTGTTTGTTTGTTTTTGGGGCCACACCCGGTGACACACAGGGGTTACTCCTGGCTATGCACTCAGAAATTTCTCTTGGCTTGGGGGACCATATGGGATGCCGGAAAATCAAACCGCTGTCCATCCTAGGTTAGCGCTCCCAAGGCAAATGCCCTACCGCTTGCACCACCACTCCAGCCCCCATCATAAGGTTTTGAAATCATCGTCACTTTAAGTTCAGCCCACTGGCATTCTATTGGTAGTTTTAATTTGTACATTGAAAAAAAAATTTTTTTTTGTGGTTTTTGGGCCACACCCGGCGGTGCTCAGGGGTTACTCCTGGCTGTCTGCTCAGAAATAGCTCCTGGCAGGCACGGGGACCATATGGAACACCGGGATTCCAACCAACCACCTTTGGTCCTGGATCAGCTGCTTGCAAGGCAAACGCCACTGTGCTATCTCTCCGGGCCCTGTACATTTAAAATTTAATTATACTTTTTATTGTGTAAAAGCTATGTGTATAAGGTTCTCTAGTAAAAGAGATTATAGTCTGAGCTTCATTTATAAAATCTTTCATATAAAGAATAATACAGAGCTGACTCTTGCTAAACACATTGTATAATTATTTGTACAAGTAGTTTTTGCTTTCTTTGAGACAAATGTCTTTCTGATTCAAGGAATCCCCATGATTTGGTGTCTGTTATACATTCAATTTACAAGGTCCATAATCCAGTGTAGACAATTTCTATTATTTCTGTACTTGTAAACTATTCTATACAATAATTGAAACAATTTCCATGAAAAAGTAATATCTATTTTTAAACTGAGATCATAGGTTACGTTTATCCTAAGTTCCACTTTTTTTCATGACATGCACTTTTTCCAAAAGTTATCACAATTAAAATGTAATGAATTCTTCATAAGCTGGGCCAGGGATCTCCTTATAGATCTAACCATAACTGACATTTAGTATAGATCATCTCATTGTCCTTCTTTTTCAAGAAATGTTTTTGATCCAAGCTCCATATGATGTGGTTATGTATCTGTATACCTTACCTAAGGGACTAAAGTTGTAAAGGATGGAGTTGGAATGTAGCGAGCACTCCATTTACACCTCTTTTTTTTTTTAAGAGATGACTGATGAACAAAAGTTCCTAGTTAAATACACACTAATGTATATTTATAACCAACATAATGACTTAATTATAAATAATAATGTAATTTATAATGTAATTGTTTTGTTTGTAATGGTAAATGATACTTAATAAAAATAACTATTCAGGGGTGAAGAATAAACACAGATAAAATATGAAGATGCACTAATTGATGACACCAGATATTCATCATTAACTGTAAAAGAATCCACCCTATGGTGCTGCAGGGTACCTGTCTTTGCTTGAACACACATACCCATCGAACTGCCACAAGATACTCCCCTCTTCTCTGTTCCTTTCTCCTTCACCCCTTTACTCCACAGCCTTTTCCTCCCTCCCCCTATCTCGCCCTGCAATCTCCTCCCTTCCCCTCTTCTTTCTCCTCCCTTCTTCTCCCAGTCTTTTCTCCACCTTTTCCCTCCTTTCCTCTTTGCTTCCTTCTCATCTCCACTTTTATTCTCTCCCTTGATGCCCATTTCTTTCTTATCATTATATCTCCACTTCTTCCTGTCTTCTGTGTTATATGTCAGGATCATCTCAGCTAAGAAACAGTAGCACTGGCATTTGAGTTTGGAGGTTCATGCTTGCCACCAGGGGCTTTAAGCTACTGTGTCGTCTTCTGGGATCCTCTTATTGCTATTTAGAATGTATAACAGAAGTGGCAAGAAAGGGTAGATTAGACTTGGGTTTTCTAAACTATTTCTACACATGGTCCCTATTCATCTGAGAAATTTTACATGGCCCCTATGAATATAAAATAGGTGTTTAAACCAAATGTTTATTGATAATCAAAGTTGAATTAAATTCATTATTTTAGAGTTGAGGATAACACGTCATGGTTGCTCTGGACTTATGCAGGACTGCACTCAGGGTTAGTTCTGGTGAACTTGGGAGACCATATGTGGTGCCAAAGAAGAAACCTATTTCTTAGAACCCTTATCACTGTATTGTCATGCTGGACTCAAAATTTTATTTTAATACAATTCTTTTCACAATTTCCACATAAAATTGTGTCCCACATGCAATCACTATTTAGTTTCATAAGCTAGTGATATTGACAGGAATTATAGAAAAAAGTGTAATTATTCTCAATTAATCTAAACAAATGGATGTGGGGCTTCAGAGGGTCAATTAATTATAAAAACAATATGACACAGCAAATGACAAGAGAAAGAAAGGGGATGTGGACACTAATGGGGCTGCTGATTTCCTTGATGGGAATGTGGGTTGAGTTTGGACAATACAACATGATTTTTTTTTTTTTGGTTTTTGGGTCACACCCGTCAGGGGTTTCTCCTGGCTCTATGTTCAGAAATCGCTCCTGCTAGGATCCGGGGACTATATGGGATGCTGGGATTTGAACCACTGTTTTTCTGCATGCAAGGCATATGCCCTACCTCCATGCAATACAACATGAAAAGGTGATTTGACTGGCCCTTTGGTAGAGAAGAAACTTAACGAAGTATTCAGGTGAATGAAGTTGTTTGCAGGTGAGAAAAACCAAAGCAGGGCTAATGGCCTGATCATTAACTGTAATTAACAGTGATCAAACTAGAAGAAAGTATAGGAATATGTTTCAATCAACCTTTTCACTGTGGTCCATACACCATGTCTACTAGTGAAAGATGAATTTGTCCACAGCATTTATTACTGCCTAGCCATGTGTGGAAGAGAAATTAGGCATTCTGTCTGTAGGAGAAAGTGTGGGTGTGGGAGAGGACTGAAGGGAGGAAAAATGGAGAAAGCAACCACAATAGAGCTTTAGGACAGACACACTGATGTGGGAGTGAGGCAATTAATTCAGAAGACAATGACAGTACATAGGGGTTGCCTTTCCTTACAGGACACAGGGAGCACATGATTTGGTGGACTAGCTAAATTTCTGTTAATGTGGGCCAATACTATCTATACTTAACATACTAGATTTTAAAACTGTAAAACCATAAGTATAACAATTATTAAACATATTTAATTAGTCAAGTAATAAAGAATATCATGTAACTTCTAAAATGCTTCACATACATGACCAGAAAGTTACAATACTAACAAGTAATAGAATTGAAACAGGGACAATTTAAACTAGAATCTACAAGCTTTCTTACCATGTTGTACACCACCTATCTTGTAGGTTATAAATTATTGACTCAATATCATTGACAATTACAAGTTTACTCCCAACTTCTATTCTCCAATGTTTTGTTTTCAACAATTTTTCTTTACAAAGACCCAGTCCATTTCTTCATGTTTATCAAATTTGGGGCACAAAACTATTCATGGATCTTTCATTATCTTTTAAAATTTCTAGCATCTGTTCCATTTTTTAAAATTACTGATTCTAGTCATTTTAATTTTCTCTGATTTTTCTTACTCATCTTGGCTTTTTGCTCTGATAAATATTTAAAAAAAGTATTTTGATGTTTTCTTTTGACTTTCTGTTTTTAATTTCTTTGCTTCTGATCGATTTCTTATTATTTTCTTTCTACAGTTTTAAACCTTATATGTATATAATTAGACATTTCCCCCTACGTTCTAGACAGTACTTTTCTTTTATTATTTTTATTTGCATTATAATCACTTTTGGTGGTGTCATTTTTACATCTTCTCCCTTATTTTTCCTTTTGTAACCACAGTGGTACTTTGGTGTCTAAGGACCAATTCAGGTGATTTGTGATCCTGTGTATGAACCTAAAAGTTCATGCTCTAGTGAAAAATACTATGTTGTGAAGGATGGTGCTTTTGGGACTTCCTCAGAGCTATACCAGTGGTGTGGGGATGAATTTTATTTTGGAGAGTTGTTATTGCTGCTTCTGTTATAGTTATTTTTGCTATAATTTTAGGTTTACTGACTTTGGGGGAGGGGGAAGTACCACAGTTGGTCATGCTCAGAATTTTCTGGGCTCTGCACTCAGGAATAACTTCTGGCAGTACTAAGGAATAGGAAGAAGGCAGTATATGGGATAATGGGCCCTGCGTGCAAGGCAAGCATCATACACACTGTGGCTATCGCTCTGGCTTCATGTTTATGAAACTTTTTATTATTCAATGTTTAATATGTTGTCATGCCTAGGTAATTTATTTTTATTATAAATATATTAATTATAATATTTAGAAACTTATATGGCTATTATGTTATATTTTTCTCTCCTATTAAATGTATGTACTTTTTTTTTATCTTTTCAGCATATGTGATATATATATTGATCAATAAGTTGATGCCATTGTCTGTAAATGTATAATTCATATCATTTGAGATTTATTTTCCTTATTTGATTTTTTTTTTGTTACCTGATTATTTTCTAGCTTCTTTGTATTCTCGCACACTTTGGATTGGCTCTTGATTCTGGAAATAAGTTTTGACTCCTAGGATCTATTTTATTATAGTAAAAATTGCTTTACACATTTTAAAACGAGTCCACAACAACCTTTTCTCTGCAGTTAGTTGATGTCCCCATTAACAAGGCAATACTGTTTTGCAGAATCCAAGGCCCAAGTATTACGAAACTTTCTGCTATGACTAAGGCAAATTTGAACTATTCCTGGCTTTATGTGTGCTCCAGAGAATGTTCTGTCTACTTTTGTTGGTACTTTTTTTAACCATGGTCATTTTTCTACATATCTGTATTGATATTACTATATCAAAGATTTGGGGAGGCCTCTCTTCCAATCTTTTGAATTTTCATTTTATGTGGCTCTCACCTTTTGGTTACTCTGCCCTGAAAATTCTCTCTGCCTTTGCTTCTCTCAATTCTGAACTGTGTCTCTTCCAATTAATGAGATTGCTTGACTATGTTTTAGTCTTCCCCCTATGTACTGACACCAGGAAATTCTCCAGGCAGTGAGTTAGGGCATTTCCAGGATTCATTTAATTTGTTTTTCTTGTCAGAGGGATCACTATCCTTCACTGTCTATTATCTAATGCTTGAAAATGATTGTTTTAAACATTTTGGTCTAGTTTTCCAATTATTTAAGGCATAAAAATTAGACTGGTCTGTTATTCTATCAAGGGAGGTCCCATAATTTAATATCTCAATACACTTTTCCATTCCTTCAGGCTTCCAGATTGGCTTGTGTCAGATCATATACATATTTTACACAATAGTAATACTGTATAAAATTTTAGTTTTTCTCTTGACTAGTTTTCTCTCTTGACTTAATATCTTATAAACAGTAATATATGTTGTCATTAAATCTTCTTACAGTTTTTTTTCTTCCTGTGGTCACTTTTTCTGACTTTGCTTGTTTGGATTCTCTGGAACATAAAAACCATTGGTGTCCTTCTGCTAATTTTACTCTCTACCTCCATATTTCATTCCCTTTGTTCCTCCTCTTCTTTCATAATTGTTATTATTTCTACATTAAAAAAGACCTAGAGATTCTGCTAAATCCCACAGTGGTTTTTATAACCTTAATGATAAGGAAATCAATTGTTCCCTAACATCTTTGTGTACCTCTTGGATCTTTATCAAGATTGTTCCTACCTAGGGACCAAGAAATAGCACTTGTGGCTGACCTAGGATTCAATCCCCAGCATCTCATATGGCCCCCAAGTCTGCCAGAAAATACCCTGAGCATTGCCAGTGTGACCCACCTAAAAAGATTTTTCAAGTCCCTAGAACAATAAGGTAGGTAGTGTTTTTTTCTTATTTAAGTTGGATAATCACTGAGAGGTGATGTACAGCAGGGTGAGAGAGCCTACAGATTCTTGTTTAAATGGTCCTTTTTTCAAAGTCAATAAGTCTGTTCTACCACTTAATAGCATTGCAAGTTACAGAAAGCTGATAAACTTTTCTTTTTTTTTGTGATCTCTTTTTTTAGTATATTTTTTATTTATTTAAACATCTTGATTACAAATATGATTGTGATTATGTTTCAGTCATGTAAAGGACACCCCCCTTCACCAGTGCAACATTCCCACCACCAATGTCCCAAAGCTCCCTCCATCCCACCCCACCCCACCTGTACTCTAGACAGGCTTTCCAGTTCCCTCATTCATTCACATGATTATGGTAGCTCTCAGTGTAGTTAATTCTATAACTGCACTCACCACTTATTGTGGCAGGCTTAATGAAGTGAGCTGGAAGTTCCAGCCCTCCCCTTATTGTCTCTGAGGATTGTTGCAAAGATGACTTCTATTTTTCTTAAAACCCATAGATGAGTGAGACTATTCTGCGTATCTCTCTCTCTCTAACTTATTTCACTCAGCATAATAGACTCCATGTACATCCATGTATAGGAAAATTTCATGACTTCATCTCTCCTGATGGCTGCATAATATTCCATTGTGTATATGTACCACAGTTTCTTTAGCCATTCGTCTGTTGAAGGGCATCTTGGTTGTTTTCAGAGCCTCACTATTGTGAATAGTGCTGCAATAAACATAGGTGTGAGAAAGGGGTTTTTGTATTGTATTCTTGTGTTACTAGGGTATATTCCTAGGAGTGGTATAGCTGGATTGTATGGGAGCTCAATTTCTAGTTCTAGTTGGGATTGCCTTCTTGATGTCCATCTCTTCCCTATCATTATTGGTGTATAAAAAGGCCATTGATTCCTATGTGTTTATTTTGTAGCCTGCCACCTTGCTATATGACTCTATTGTTTCTAGAAGCTTTTTGGTGGAGTCTTTAGGGTTTGCTATGTAGACTATCATGTCATCTGCAAACAGTGAGAACTTGACTTCTTCCTTTCCTATCTGGATTCCCTTGTTATCTTTTTCTTGCCCGATCGCTATAGCAAGTACTTCCAGTACTATATTGAAGAGGAGTGGTGAGAGCAGACAGCCTTGTTTTGTACCAGAATTTAAAGGAAAGGCTTTTAGTTTTTCTCTATTGAGGATAAATTTGCCATTGGCTTATGGTTGATGGCTTCAACTAGATTTAGAAAGGTTCCTTCCATTCCCATCTTGCTGAGAGTTTTGATCAAGAATGGGTGTTGGACCTTATCAAATGCTTTCTCTGCATCTATTGATATGATCATGTAATTTTTATTTTTCTTGTTGTTTATGTTGTGTATGATATTGATAGATTTACGGATGTTAAACAATCCTTGCATTTCTGGGATGAAACCTACTTGGTCGTAGTGTATGATTTTCTTGATAATGTATTGGATCCTATGTGCTGGAATTTTGTTGAAGATCTTTGCATCTGCATTCATTAGGGATATTGGTCTGTAATTTTCTTTTTTGGCAGCATCTCTATCTGGTTTTGGTATCAAGGTGATTGTGGCTTCATAAAAGCTGTTTGGGAGTGTTCCTGTTTTTTTGATTTCATGGAAGAACCTGGCTAGGATTGGTAATAGATCCTCTTGAAAGGTTTGGAAGAATTCATTAGTAAATCCATCTGGGCTGGGGTTTTATTTTTAGGCAGATGTTTGATTACAGTTTCAATTTCCTCAATAGTCATGGGGGTGTTTAGATATGCTATATTCTCCTTACTTAATTATGGAAGGTTATAAGTGTACAAGAATTTATCCATTTCTTCTAGGTTCTCATGTTTAGTAGCATAAAGTTTCTCATAGTAGTCTCTAATTACCCTTTGGATCTCTGCAATATCTGTCGTGATCTCCCCCTTCTCATTTCTAATATGGGTTATCAGGTTTCTCTCTCTCTCTTTCTTTGTGAGTTTTGCCAATGGTCTATCAATCCTGTTCATTTTTTCAAAGAACCAACTTCTGCTTTTGTTGATCTTTCGGATTGGTTTTTGGTTTTCCACTTCATTGATTTCTGCTTTCAGTTTTGTTATTTACTTATTTCTCCCTATTTTTGGTTCCTTTCATTGGTCATTTTCTAATTTTATGAGTTGCGTCATTAAGTTATTCAGGTATGCCCCTTCTTTCTTCCTGATGTGTGCTTGCAAAGCTATAAATTTTCCTCTCAGGACCGCTTTTGCTGTGTCCCATAGATTCTGTCAGTTTGTGTCTTCATTATCATTTGTTTCCAGGAAAGTTTTGATTTCTTCTTTGATTTCATCTCAGACCCACTGGTTGTTCAGTAGCAGGGTGTTTAATTTCCAATTGTTAAAGATTTTCTTCTGTGTGGCTTTGTAGTTCTCATCTAATTTCAGAGCCTTGTGGTCAGCAAAGGTAGCCTGCAAGATTGCTATCCTCTTGATTTTATGAAGGTATGTTTTATGTATCAGCATGTGGTCTATCCTGGAGAATGACCCATGTACATTGGAGAATGTGTATCCAGGTTTCTTGGGGTGGAGTGTCCTGTATATATCTACTACTCCTCTTTCTTCCATTACTCTTTTCAGGGTTAGTATGTTTTTGTTGGGTTTCGATCTGGTTGACCTATCAAGTGTTGATAGGGCCGTGTTGAGGTCTCCCATAATTATTGTGTTATTATTGATGTCTTCTTTCAGATTTGTCAGTAATTGTATTAGAAAATTTGCTGGTCTCTCATTGGGTGCATATATGTTTAATAGTCTGATTTCTTCCTGCTGCACATACCCCTTGATTAGTACATAGTGTCCATCTTTGTCCCTTACAACTTTTCTGAGTATAAAGTTGGTGTCATCTGATATTAATATGGCCACCCAAGATTTTTTAAGGGTGTTGTTTGATTGGATGATTTTCCTCCAGCCTTTAGTTTTGAGTCTATGTTTGTTCTGACTATTTAGGTGTGTTTCTTGTAGGCAGCAGAAGGTTGGATTCATCTTTTTGACCCATTTTTACACTCTGTGTCTTTTAATTGGTGAATTTAGTCCATTGACATTGAGAAAGATGATTGTCATAGGATTTAATGTCATATTTGTAGTTAAGTTTGCTGTGTGTGTTGGTCTCTCTTGTCTTAAAGTAGACCTGTCAGTTTTCCCTTTAAGGCTGGTTTTTCATCTGTGAAGTTTCTGAGCTGTTGTTTATCCATGAAGCTATGTATCCTTCCTTCAAACCTGAACATGAGTTGGGCTGGGTGCAGTATTCTCGGTGAGGCATTCATTTCATTCAGTCTTGTCACAATATCCCACCACTGTCTTCTGGCCTTGAGAGTTTCTTGAGACATGTCTGCTATAAGTCTTAGGGATGCTCGTTTGAATGTGATTTCCCTTTTTGATCTTGTTGCTTTCAGTATTCTATCTCTATCTGTGGGATTTGTCATTTTAATGAGGATGTGTTTTGGGGTGTTTTTCTTTGGGTCTTTTTTAGCTGGTACTCTTTGGGCATGCAGGATTTGATTGCATGTAGTCTTTAACTCTGGGAGTATCTCTTTGATGATGTCTTCAACAGTTGATTCTTCTTGGAGATCTCCTACCTGGGCCTCTGGGGCTCCGATGATTCTTATGTTGTTTCTGTTGAGCTTATCAAAGACTTCTATTTTCATCTGTTCACATTACTTGAGTACTTTTTTCATTGCCTGATCATTTGTCCTAACGTTCTTTTCCAATTTCTTCTGCTGTGTTGAGTTTTTCTGCATCTCACCTTCCAGAACTTCGATTCTGTCCTCAGCTGCTGTTACCCTGCTGGCAAAGCCATCCACTGAGGTTTTCAGTTGAGCTAACGTGTTTTTCAGATCTGCTATTTCAGTTTGGAGTTTTCTGATTTCTGTCTTTGTGTTCTGTTCAGATCGATCTATGATTTCTTTGAGTTCTACAAACATCTTCCATATTTCTATTTTAAGTTCCTTATGCGAGAGGTTAATCAGATGGTTGGAATTTTTTAGGTCATCCAAGCATCGTCTTTATTCTCTGTGCATGGTGTTTGCCTGCGAGTTTTTCCCATTGTCATGATAGTAGTGTGGTTTCTCCTGCGTGATTTGGTGGGGTTTATTGGTTAGAAAGGGTGCGTGGCTGCGAAGCAAAGCAGAGCGACCGTGCTCTTCTGGGGCCTCTAGGTGACAGTTTTTGGGGGTTCACTTCCCAGGGCTCTGGCAGGGATGGGGGACCATATGAGATGCCAGTGATCAAACCTGGGTTGCTGTGTGCAATGCAAATCCCCTACCAGCTGTACTATTGATTCAGCCCATCAAAATAACACATCTTTGACTATTTCTATTAGTTAACACTTCAAAGGTCATGTATGAAGTAAACAAACCATAAATTCAACCTTAATGTTTATAATTTGAATTATATATATTTTATATTTATTGTATTTTTATATATAAAGGTAATATGACTTTAAAATATGATCCTTAAAAACCCCAATGAATATTTTTATACCTTCTTGATTGCTCTGCTCATAAATTCAGTTTGAGCTTCATCTCCAGCTGTGTCATTTTGAGTTGTACTCTGATGACAGATTTTTAGCACACTTCTCCATCAAAAATTTCTGAAATAATCTGTATTTTTGTTGTTCTAGGGACATCAAATATTCCTTTGGATGTCTTTGATCCCAAATTCATTCTCTTTTTCTGTCATGATGGCTGAAAATCTTATTATATATGTCTAAAAATAAAAGTCTTATAATTACTTATAAAAATTTTTTAGTGAGTGGACTTGTATATATTGAATAATAAGAAAAATAGTATGTATTTAGAGTCTGGAGTCTGGAATTTTATATTAGACTAGAATTATTCAGCAAGTGTTCTGTCCAGACAAAAAATTTCTGTTTCTCCTCAAGTTCTCCTTCGAAGATATCTTCCCCAAGTCTTAAGTTGAATAGTTTTAATTGCTGCCAGTAACACTTCTGAATTGATGTGGAGAGTATTTCTCATAACCTGACACTAAGTTGTCTAAGTCTAGAAATAGGCACCAGAAATAGTTTAGAAAATCCCCATAGAGTGGCTAGCTCCAATTCTTTTGGTAGTAAACATTCTTGTTTTGACTTGATGGGATTATGTAGTATAATATAAACAAGCCCTTCTTTAAGAAAGAAAGGATTGGAATACTATGCAGCTGTCAGGAAAAATGGAGTCATGAAATTTTCCGATATATGGATGGACATGGAAGCTATTATGCTGAGTCAAGTGAGTCAGAGTGAGTGAGAGAGAGAGAGAGAGAGAGAGAGAGAGAGAGAGAGAGAGAGAGAGAGAGAGAGAGAGAGAGAGACAGAATAACCTCACTCATCTGTGGGATTTAAGAAAAATAAAAGACAGCACAATAATAATACCCGGAGACAACAGAGATGAGGTTTGAAAGGACCAGCACATGATATGAAGCTTAACACAAAGATTGGTGAGTGCAGTTAGAGAAATAATGACACCAACAACTATCATGACAATGGTAGTGAGTGAGAGAAATAGAATGCCTATCTCAAAGACAGGTAATGACAAGGCTGCACTGGTGAAGGGGGGTGTTCTTTCTATGACTGAAACCCAACTACAAACATGTTTGTAATTGTGGTGCTTATATAAATAAATAAAAATAAAAAAACAGAAGGGATTCAATAACCTATCCTCAGACACTGATATTACTGGTCATACTATCAGTAGGTGTTATTTCAAAGCAACAGATAAAGGACATATTTGCAATTTGAAATGCATTAGCTACCCTTAAAACTGAGGTTACGAAGTAGTGGAAGGGGATGTGGGAAAGGAAGGAGCAAATCAGTAGGAACTTAGGGACAACAGTTTCACATAGAAATATTGCATGCCCCAAACTTAAACATTGACACTGTTGCTAACCATATTACTTCAATAAATAATAACAGCAAAAAATTACTTAAAAAAGTTATAGAGATGACCATGGGTTGTTGAGGGCGGCCAACATCTGGAGGACAAGTCTCTAAAACCATGGGGGTAAATTCTCTCTATCAGGTTTAGAGAGTAAGATTAATTTAAAATATTGACAGGAAAATAAAATAAAACACGATCCACATGTTTTATGTGACAAGATATAGTCAGTGTTTTTTAAATTTTATTAAAAAAATTTTTGGGGAGGTTGCTGGACCTGGCTTCACTCAGGGCTCCATTCATGGCTCTGTATTCAGTGATCATTCCCTGAGAATTCAGGAAACCAGATGGGGTACCAGCGATAAAACCTATCAAATAGAACCTAGTTGGTCTCCTGCAAAAGCTAACATCCTGCTTGCTGCACTATCTCTCTAACCCCTAAGTGTTTTGAGATATGTCAATATATGAAAACATGACTTGTATTTTTTTAAATAACTATTTTATTACAGTTTAGACAATATGGTTACATTAGTGCTAATGTTTATGGCATTGATGTACAAGGTTACAAACACATAAATATTATGTCTTTCTTTATACAAAATAAAGCAACAGAGAAAGATGTGTGGAAATTAAATTCTTTGAAAGACATTATCTGATCTCTGGAAAACCTGTAGCTTACACAGTCTCTGATCAACTATAATGCTTAGCCTGCATCTTTTTCAAACAAGTAGTATGTACTGGTGATGACTGGTGGGGAGAGTCCTACTGAGAAAACCCTAGTACGTATCCTGGAACTACAAATGTAACTTGCTTTGGGTTGAGAATCAAAAGAGCTTGTTATTCCCAAGACAGTAATATCTAATTCACACTAAACAATGTCTTATCTTTGATATTTCCAGAAGAATTACATGGGAAAGGGTAAAAACTCCCTCACTTTTTGATGGAGTTTCCTTGTTTCCTAAATTAACTTGGGGTTAGGTATTTTACCTCTTGCTAAAATTTCGTATTTTATGAGACATAAACTATAAATTGAGATGGAAGTATTTTTCTATCATGGGAAATTACTCAGAATGCAATAAAATATGTTTTGCTTATGGCAAAATTTGCAAATCTTCACTCAGTGAAAAGTACATGTGTTTTACTCAATGACAAAGCTGGCAAGAAATCAAATTTGCCCTTTTCTCTCCATGTGGGTAATTTTTGAGCACTGCACACTGACTTCTGCCAATGCTTCAGTTTTTCCTCTGGGGCTATAATTAGACCAACAGGGATGAATATTTTAGCAGAAACATAAAAACTCAGGAAGATAAGCACCCTAGAATTATAAAATCTAGAGTCAAATCTCAGTGCACTGCCTTTCTTTTTCTAACCTTGTTTCAACTAAATAGTACTGGTATTTTTATAGAACCTCACACCCCCAGAACAAAACTGACTTGGCACATGCAGAAAGTTGTACAATGCTGTCTATAATGTCTAGTATTGACTGATACTGTTTAAATATTATTTGATATCCAAATTTTTAGAGGAGCAGGCAGGTTAAAATATTTATTTTTTTAAATAATAATATCTTCTAAATTGAAATACTCATAATTAATTGGAATTCCCAATCAAAACAACAAAGCTGTGTCCATAGGATAGCACAGTGTGTAAGGTTTGCCTTGCATGTGGCTTACCTGGGTTCTATCCCCAACATCCCCTATGGTTCTCTGAGCATGCCAAGAGCAATTTCTGAGCACAGAGCCAGGAGTACCTCCTGGGTGCTGATGGGTAAGGGCCTCCCCCCAAAAAGAGTAACTAAATTAGAGTTAGTATAATCTGTAGCAAATTTACATTTTTTTGTATTTTTCAGATAACAATGCAACAAAATCATTAGTTACATATGAAATTATATGCCTAGCAATAAAAATGTTTCAAAAATTATTGAACTGGCTACAGAATTTTAAAAATGCTTTTTATTTTCAGGTTATTAAATGAGAAAACAACATTTAACTATGGATATTAAACTCCCAGAGATTATTATACCTTTGACCTGATATGGAAAAATGATCATACTGTGATGACTACTCATGACAGAATTTCTTTTTCTATACATAGCTATTGTTCATATATTAGGAACCTACAGAAGAAATAAAGGAAAGAAGGAAAATTATAGAAGTTTGATAATTTACTTTTGATATGTCAGGTAGTTGGGAGTTCAAGAAGGTTTGTGTGTGTGTGTGTGTGTGTGTGTGTGTGTGTGATACAACCTCTCTATTAGTCTTTAAAAGCTTTCTATTCTTAATGAGAAATGCCTTTTCAAAGAAAATTTCCTATGGTTAAATATTTTTAGAATTTGTGCACATCTGTATATGTGTAAAAATATCTCTCAGTCTGAATTCTTTAAAGATTAAGTATTGAGGGCCAGAGTGGTAAGGTATTGGGTAGTGATAAGCCAAGACACTTGCCTTGTACACTGTCAACCTGGCTTCAATAACTGGGATCCCATAATTGGGATCTCTTAAGTCCACAGGAGTAATTCCTAAGTGTAGAGCACAAAGTAATCCCTGACCAATCTTGGGTGTGTTCCCAAAATGAAAACAAAAAAATGTTCAGTATTCAGGGGGTATAGAGTACAGTGGATAGGGTACTTGTTTTGCATACAGTTGGCTCATAGCCAACCCCTGGCAACCCATAGAATTCATGAGACCCACCGAAGTGATTGCTTAGCCCAGAGCCAGGAGAAAGCCCTAATCATAGACAAGTGTGGTCCAAAACAAAAACTATATTTAATTTACCTTAGAAGTTAAAAGCATGCCTTTCCCTCCAAAGATGAGAGAGATGTTTATGTACTTAATTTCTTGCTTATGTTTTAAGAATTATTATTCTTGGGGACTGGAGTGATAGCACAGAAGTAGGGTGCTTGTCTTGCACATGATTGACCAGAGACTGACCTGGGCTCAATCTGCAGCATCCCATATGGTCCTTCAAGTCTTCCAGAAGCGATTTTTGAGTGCAGAGCCAGGAGTAATCCCTGAGCATTGCCGGGTGTGTCCCAAAAACAAAAAAAAAATATTTTTCTTAATTTTAGGTCCTGTGATTTATAATACTGTTAATGATAAGGTTTCATACATACAATATTCCTAAACTATACTTCACCAAGACTGTTCCTTTCCACAAGCCTCTCACTTCCCACCATTGAAAACTCCTTTATTACACATCCCTGATATTCTCATTAACCTCTATTTTCTGTCAGCAGTACAAACAACAATAAGAGTGAGGTCTTCAGAAGTCAACATATAGCATCATTTTGGGACCAGAGTAATATTACAGCAGTAGGACGTTTGTCTTTTCTATAGCCACCCTGTATTTGATCTCTGCAATATGCCCGCCCTAAACACCACAAGGAGTAATTCTTGAATGCAGAGCCAGGAGTAGTATTTTAGCTTTGATGGCTGTGTCCCCAAACATATATATGTATAACTATGTATATGTATTATATACTGTATGTTATTACTTATTTCTCTTTTAAGTTTAGTCTGAGTTGAGAATTAGGACCCTGGAGAGAAAAATAGAAATTTGAAGTCAAAAGTCAATTTTACTATAGATAAACCAGTTGGAGAAAATAACTCTCAATTTGTGCTCAGAAGTGCTCCTTCAAAGGTTTCACTTGGATTAGATGGATTTATGTTTTGGCCAGGTATTTCCAGGTTGCCACATTGGGGGCAAGTCCTGACTGCAAAGCAGAGAAAGGGGTAAAGGCAGGGTGGATGGGCACCATATTTATACACTAAGTCTAGCTACCAGAAGAATGAGCAGAAAACTGACCTCAACAGCTTTCTTTCCTGGCTAACTAATGAGAAAACTCACCTTTTGATGCTGAATGAGATGAATGACAAGGAAAGACTGTCCAGAAAAGGAGCAAGGCTGGAAGTTCCTGCTCATGTACTACGACTTCTACTTCTTCCTTCTTCTTCTCCTTCTTCTTCTCCTTCTCCTCCTCCTCCTCCTCCTCCTCCTCCTCCTCCTCTTCCTCCTCCTCCTCCTCCTCCTTCTTCTTCTTCCTTCTTCTTCTTCTTCTTCTTCCTTCTTCTTCTTCCTTTTTCTTCTTCTTCTTCTTCCTTCTTCTTCTTCTTCTTCTTCTTCCTTTTTCTTCTTCTTCTTCTTCTTCTTCTTCTTCTTCTTCTTCCTTCTTCTTCTTCTTCTTCTTCTTCTTCTTCTTCCTTCTTCTTCTTCTCCTTCTTCTCCTTCTTCTCCTTCTTCTTCTTCTTCTTCTTCTTCTTCTTCTTCTTCTTCTTCTTCTTCTTCTTCTTCTTCTTCTTCTTCTTCTTCTTCTTCTTCTTCTTCTTCTTCTTCTTCTTCTTCTTCTTCTTCTTTCTTCTTTTTTTCTGTTTTTTAGGCCACACCCATTTGATGCTCAGGAGTTACTCCTGGCTAAGCACTCAGAAATTGCCCCAGGCTTGGGGGGACTATATGGGACGCCGGGGAATCGAACCGTGGTCCTTCCTTGGTTAGCGCTTGCAAGGCAGACACCTTACCTCTAGCACCACCTCTCTGGCCCCTCATGTACTTCTTAATGGAAATACAGAGAGGGGAAGAAAGAATTCCTCTGCGGAAGAAGAGTTACTCTTTAACAGCAAGTAGAATGCATTGATCCTTTGAATCACAATGTATAAAGAGATTTAATTTTATAGGTAGTATTTGTCTCTGGGAGGCTAAATTTATTCTGATTAAAATAGTTTTATTTGTGTTTTTGACCTATATTATTTTAATAGGGCTCCATTTTCTCTCTAACCTATGCCAGACTAAATGATAAATAATACTGTCTCTACATTTTGGGGGAAGAGGTCAATGGATTGAATCTACACTGATGGCTTGACAGTAAAATCAGACTTGTGTTATTCTTGGAGTTTGAGACTGTTTTCCAGGATACTCATTTGTTGGAATTTCTATTAGTGAGAACTAAAACTATTCATCAGTGTGAACAATAACGACAGTGTTTGCAGCAATGTGAAACCACTACTTCCTGTGTGACTGGTGAAGACCATTCCAGACTGCATGTAATGTCCTTCTCAACCAGACGTATTTTTTTTTAATTTTAGAGATGGTGATCTAAAGTGAATTTCCTTACTTTTCATGACCACAGCTGCAGCATTTATTGACAAGTTTTATCTTTTATGACATAGGGATTATGATGGATTAAATCTCCAGAAAGCAGGGCATTCCTGGATGAAGGGAAACATAAGAAACAGAGGAGTTAAGAATAGAGGTAGAGGGGCCGGAGAGATAGCATAGAGGTAAGGCGTTTGCCTTTCATGCAGGAGGTCATCGGTTCGAATCCCGGCGTCCCATATGGTCCCCCATGCCTGCCAGGAGCAATTTCTGAGCCTGGAGCCAGGAATAATCCCTGAGCACTGCCGGGTGTGACCCAAACCACAAAAAAAAAAAAAAAAAAAAAAAAAAAAGAATAGAGGTAGAGTCTCAGAGCCCATTCTGAGTCATGGAGGACATGTGGTGTTTACAATAGGATATAGAAAATGATTAAAGCTTATCATTAGGAATAAAATGAACATGTGAATAGAATGCAAGGAAAACTATTTGCCTGTTTTCTATATTGAGGTGTAAAAAGACAGATTGATTGTAAACTGAACATGCTTACAAATATTGCCCCTATATTTATTAGAAATTAAATGTCTATTAAGAATTGTATTTTAAGGTAAGAATTGGAATTTCTTCTTTAATTGATGACAATTTCTAGGCTCTGTCAGAAATCAAACAGGAATATAAACCAAAGAAGGTGTTAACTGGGTAACACCCTGACCTGTTGTACTGACATAATTTCTTACTCAGCATTTGAGAAAAGACTTTGGCTGCAATTAAAAGTTCTGTGAGTTTGAGGTGTTATATAGAAAACTGAGAGAACAATTAAACATTTACATACCACACATTTCTTTCGAATATGTAACACTTAAATATACTGAGGAAGTGAAAAAGAAGTGTTCAATTTTTATTTGAATATAATTATAAACTTTTGGACTTTGTTAATTCTGATTTTGAACTCTTAGAAAGACTCAGAAATTTATCGCAAAACTTTATTTTTCTGTTGAGGAAACACAATGAGAGATCCAAAGAAAGAATCACTACACAAAAAAAGGAATATAATATGCAGACCAAAAGGTGAAAGGTACTTACTGTATTTTTTTTACATATAGTAATTTTTATTTTGACCAAAGTGGATTACAAATCATTCACAGTAAAATTTTAGGTATATAGTGGCATTGAATCAGGGGTATTCCCAACATCAATGTTGTCCTCCCTTTCCCCCCTGTTCCCAGCATGCATCAAACAGTCATATGAACATTGAGTAGAAATAAAAAATGATCAGACTTACGTACCAAATCCAAAGCCAATGACAACAGGATCGATACCCAATCTACAACAAGCTAGACACAGATGGGACTGCAGCCTGGGGAGCAAAGGAAAAGGATATGGGATATTTACTGTATTTTATAAAAATAAAATAAAATAAAAGAGATCACTTGGAAAGACACTACTAGAAAATACTGAATAAATCTGATGAGAATAAAACCACTAAAGTACAAAAAGAAACTAATCAAATTTCACAGGCACATTTCATTGACTAAGTTGGTAAATTTTTTGGTCAATCTATGAAACTGTTTTGAAAATGTGTGGTCAAAATCCATGATATTGGTCAAAATGAGAGAGCTAAAAACAACAACAACAGCAACAACAACAAAAACCAGCTATTGCTGAGGCAAGTCGAGAGAGCTATGGCATCATTGTATATGACCAACTAGTAAAAGGGTAGGACTTTGGACCAAACTTTTAAACTTCAGTGAGTTCCTTTCCAGAAGAGAGGAAGATCTGCATGGCCTCCTGAAAGCTGGGTGCTGGGAACAGATAATGAATCTTTTGCTTTTCGTAGGCATAACAGGATAGCTGGAACTCCTACCTGCTTTTATTTTTAATTCAGGGACAACTATCTTGGAGCAAACTGTTACAGGTTCCTGGAGAAGGAGTCTTGGGCCAGATTTTTTGTTCAGATTTACAACTTGTTTTGTTACAAAGACAAAACAGCAAAGGTATTTATACCTGAATGTCTTTCTTCTCTTCCCCAGACTAATGAGTGACACCCTCTATCCATATTGGAAAAGGGAAAAAGCTCCAAAATTAGAGATATTGCACCTCTGACTGGGAATCGAACCAAATGCCAAAATAGGTCAAATTCTGTGGCAGAATGAACAAAGAAAAAAATTATACTCAGAGCTCAATCTTAATGATCTAATACTGGGAGTCTAATGAACAGTGAAGTTAACATAACCTTTACAATAAATATAAATCTGGTAAATTAGATGCATGGTAATATGGAATAAAATCTTATTAAAGTAAGGGAGGAAATGAAGGAGTAAAAAAAGAAATCAAAATATTTTAAAGAGATGCTAAATATGAAAAGAATAATGTATGAAATAAAAAAAAATCTAAGAAAAATATAGCTAACAGATTTGACCTCATAGTGAAAACAATAAAATTTAGTATAAAATCTCATGATGTAGTAAAAAAATAAGATTTAGGAAAAATGGAATAATCTATTAGATTATTAATAGATTATATTATATATTATATAATATATTATATATATTATAGAATAGATTAATATCATTAATTAATGGTATAAGAATTAATCTATTAGAATTAATAAAACATGATGATAATATGTATACAGACTGTGAATAGAGAAATAATAGAGTAGAATTATATGAATAAAATTAATTTATTTTAAAAATACTGGCTTAGAATTTCACAAACATATGGAAACATTTTTTGGTCAAAGAATACCAGAAAATTGATAAAATGCTCAAATTTATAAGTGGAAGAAGACCTACATATTATGTCAATTTAAGTTATTAAGAGACAAAGCTAAAGAATAAATGTTAGACTACTATAAATGTACATAATATACAAAGACACCCAATCAGGCTAATGTAAGAATTTCTAGCAGAAATTCTATAGGCCAAGAGAAATTGAATCACATCTTGTTAAGAAAAATAATAACTAGTTGAGAATACTTTATCCTGAAAAATTATCATTAAAATATATGGAGAAATAATGGCTTATTCAGATTAAAGCTAAAGAAATCTATTACCATCAGATATGTACCATAAGAAAAGCTGAAATAAGTTATAATCATAATAGTAACCTCCCCCAAATTAGAAAACACAAAACTTTCAGTAATTTTGAAGAGTTATAGAGAATAAGAAACCAAAATAAAAGCCCAAAAAACATTAAATAGGAGAAATGTTGACATATTTTTTATTTTAAGAATAAGGAGTCAATATCATCACACAAAATATTATTGTAGACATTGAGTGACTGATATATCTCACTCTAAGCAGTGAAGAAATATAGAGATGCCTAGAAGTGAAAAAAAGGAACTGAGAAGACCACAGGGGCATTAATCAAACAAAAAATAGATGAAAGAAGATAACAGACATGCAGAATGACTATAAAGAGAAAGATATAGCAATTATTAAGTCCCATAAATTAATAATCATCTAAATGTCAATAGTGTGAATTCGCTGATCAAATGACAGTGGCTTGCTAAATAGAAGCAATATCTATCTATATTATGTATAAGAGAATCCTACATCAGATTAAAGACCAAAATAGAGTCACAATAAAAAGATGTAATTAGGAATTCTATCTAAGCCAACAATAGAGGGGAAAAAAAGTAGAACTTGCTATTTTCAATTTTTTTTTTGTTTTTTTTTTTTTTTGTTTTTGTTTGTTTTTGGGTCACACCAGGCAGCACTCAGGGGTTACTCCTGGCTCCATGCTCAGAAATCGCCCGTGGCAGGCATGGGGAACCATATGGGATGCCAGGATTGGAACCACTGTATTTCTGCATGAAAGGCAAATGCCTTACCTCCATGCTATTTCTCCAGTCCTGCTATTTTCAATTCTGATAAATTAGAATTTCAGCCTGTAAGGGATAATAAGAAACAAAACCAAATTATACGTTTATTAAGAAGTCAATTACTCAAGAAGATATAACTCAGAAATATCTACTCTAGCACTATAAAGGCCAAAAATGACAAACCCAACTGCTAATCCTGTTTTTGGAGTTGAAAATTGGAAATATTTTCTCTAAGATCAAGAACAGGGCATATGTCCACTGTTACCACTAGTCATAGAAATTCAACATAATCTCTCCCAAAAAGAAGAAAATAAAAAATTTAATATACTTGGGAAAACAAAATTTCCCATTTAGCCAAAAACAATCCTCAAATAAAGAAGAAAAAAGAAGAAAAATCTTAAGCTCTGACTTTAAACTGTGTATAAAATATTGATAACTAAAGTGTGGTGCAAAAAGTATAGATAGAAAATAAATACAAAGACTAGTGGATTATTTAGAGTCCAGATATACATATTTTTAGACATAATTTTGATTAAGGGAGCTCAGGCCATAATGAAGAAAGAAAATTTCCTTCAACAAAATAGCGATGGGAAACCTGGACAGTTGCATGTTAAAAAAAACAAACAAACTATATCATTATGTAACACTATACCCCTAAATTAACTCAAAATAGATTAAAGTCTTGGATAAAATAATTAAAACCATAAAATACACAAAAGAAAACACAAGCAACACATTCACAGACATTAATTACAGAGTGTCTCTAGACGCATTTATCTATTTATTTATTTTGCTTTTGATAAAAAAAGCAAAAATAGATAAATGTGATCACAATAAATCAACACATTTTTGGTAGTTGTTTTAATTGTTTTGGGACCACACCTTAACTTGAAAAATTATCATTAAAATACATGAAAAAATAATGGCTTATATAGATTAAAGCTAAAGAAATCTATCACCATTAGATATGCACCATAAGAAATACTGAAGTAAGTTGTAATCATAATAGCAACCTCAACCAAATTAAAAACCACAAAACCCGGCCTTCTTTCTGCAGGAGGCAGCCCAGAAGACACCAATGAACATAATCTCTCTAGGACCCACACCCAGTAAGATGTCCCTATCCAACCAATGTGGGGCTGATTCCTGCAGTGTGATTGGGTACCCAGAGCCATTATAAAGGACTGCTGCCCTGCTCCCTGCCTTCTTTCTGTGGGAGGCAACCCAGAAGAAACCAAGGAATATAATCTCTCCAGGACCCACACCGCTCATCTTTCAACCCCTGAACCCCACTTCTGCACATAGTAAAAAGCACACTACAAGCTTCACAATGGGGAAATTTTGCAGTATAACCCTATGTATAGAGGATCAAGATGGCTGCTCTGATAATCCGAAAAGTACCAGTCAGGAATCCTCTCAAATAAGATGTTTAGAGAAGAATTATGGAAGATGTTCATGGAGCTCAGAAAAAGCATCAATAGACTTGAATGGAGCACATATAAGAATCAAGAAGATTTTTTTTTTTTTTTTGCTTTTTGGGCCACACCCGTTTGATGCTCAGGGGTTACTCCTGGCTATGCGCTCAGAAATAGCTCCTGGCTTGAGGGGCCCATATGGGACGGGGGGATCGAACCGAGGTCCGTCCTAGGCTAGCGCTTGCAAGGCAGACACTTTACCTCTAGTGCCACCTCTCTGGCCCAAATCAAGAGGATTTTACGATTGAAATCAGAACAACTATGAGGTACCACCTCACACCACAGAGATTGACACACATCACAAAGAATGGAACAAACAGTGGTGGCAGGGATGTGGAGAGAAAGGAACTCTTATTCACTGCTGGTGGGAATGCCGTCTAGTTCAACCTTTATGGAAAGTGATATGGAGATTCCTCCAAAAACTGGAAATTGAGCTTCCATACGATCCAGCTATACCAATTCCAGGAATATAAACTAGGAACACAAAAATACAATACAAAAATCCCTTCCTTACACCTATATTCATTGCAGCACTATTTCCATAGCAAGACTCTGGAAACAACCTAGATGCCCTTCAACAGATGAATGGCTAAAGAAACTATGGTACATATACACAAAGGACTATTATGCAGCCATCAAGAGAGATGAAGTCATGAAATTTTCCTATACATGGATGTACATGGAATCTATTATGCTGAGTGAAACCAGTCAGAGAGAGAAAGACGCAGAATGGTCTCACTCATCAGGCAGGGATCTCAAACTCAATTTACCTGGGGGCCACAGGAGGCAAAGTCGGGGTGATCCTTGCATGCAAAGTAAGTAGTAAGCCTTAAACATTGAGGGGTGTGACCCAAACAACTAAAACAAAACAAAACAAAAAAAGATTCCTCTAGGGCAGGGTCACAAAATGTTGTACAGAGGGCCACAAATGGCCCGTGGGCCGCGAGTTTGAGACCCCTGATGGGTTTTTAAGAAAAATGAAAGACATTCTTGCAATAATTTTCAGAGACTAAAGGGAGGAGGACTGGAAGTTACAGCCCACTTCATTAACCTCACCACAAAGAGTGATGAGTTTAGTTAGAGAAATAACTACATTGCGAACTATCCTAACAATGAGAATGTATGAGGGAAATAGAAAGTCTGTCTACAGTACAGGTGGAGGCAGGGTGGAGAGGAGGGATATTTGGGACATTGGTGGTGGAAATGTTGCACTGTTGATGGAGGATGTCCTCTTATATGACTGAAATACAACCACAATCATGTTTGTAAACAAGGTGTTTAAATAAAAATATTATAAAAATAAATTAGTGAGCCAGAAGATGAGATGCAGAACAACTCTATACAGGAGAAGAAATTGGAAGAGAGCCTAAAAGCAAATGATCAGACATTGTCTAAACTACTCAAAGAATGTGAACTGATGAAAATAGAAGTCTTTGATAAATCAACAGAAACAACATAGGAATCAATGAAGTCCCAGAAACTTAGAACAAGAATAATAAGAGGATTTTGAGGAAGAGAACAGAAAGAGGAGGAAGAAGAATTTTAAGAAGAAAAATAAGGCAAAGAGTAAGAATAAGGCCAAAAAGAGTAAGAAGAATATTGTGAAGAATAGTAAGAAGAGGGGGAATATGAAATCGAAGAAGAAAAATAAGAGGAGGGAGGAGAGTAAAAAGAGGGCAAAGAATAGTAAGAAGGGGAAGAAGAGAAAGAAGAAAAAGAGGAGGAAGAAGAGAAGGAAGAAGAAAAAGAAGACAAGAGGAGGAGACTAAGGATGTGGTTCAATTTGTAGAGTAGATGACCTATATATCTCAATGATTAGATTTGATCCCAATGATCTCATGTCCATGCTCTATTATTCTCACAAATTGTATGATTTCAATATATCTGTATGCATAAAAATATGTGCTATACTTACACATACTCACATCTAATGAAGCAACTGTAAAAAATACAGGGAGGGATGGGGCAGGTGGGAGGGGGCAGTGGTGGTGGGGATGGTGCACTGGTGAAGGAGGTGTTCTGTTTATGACTGAAACCCAACTACACGCTTGTAATCACGGTACTTAAATAAATATTTAAAAAATCAAAAACAAAAACACAAAACCCTGAATAAGATTTGAAGAGTAATACCAATAAGAAACAAAAAACCCTAAAACCTGGTGGTGCTTAGGGCTTATGCCTGGCTCTATTCTCAGGGATCACTCTTGAAAGGCTCAGGGGATCACATAGGATGCCAGGCGTCTAACCTGTGTTGGCTGTGTGCAAATGCCCAACCTATTGAAATATCAGTCTGGCCCCTAAAAGAATACTTTTTACAGCAAAGGAAAAACTGAACTATTGTGTGAGAAAAGATATTTGTATATCATAAGTAAGATAAATTTTGATTAATATCTAAATATATAAAATTCATATAACCCAACAACAAAAAAGAACTAATAATCGTTCAAACCAATGGGAAGATATTTGAACAGGTATTTCTCTAGAGAAAAGAATTGGTTAATACAAGGAAAAATGCTCAAACTCCATTTTTATTATAAAACTGCAAAAGAACTTCAATAAAATATTATCTTATGCTTGTGATTGTGGCCTATATAAAAAAAGAAAGAATAAGTATATGTAGGCAAGGGTGCAGAAGAAAAAGAACTCTGATACACTATTAATGGGAACATAAATTAGGACAATCTCCATAGATAATGCTATAAAGATATTTAAGAAAAGCAAAAATATTAATATAATATAACCCAACAGGGGCCGGAGAGGTAGCGCTAGAGGTTAGGTGTCTTCCTTGCAAGCACTAGCCAAGGAAGGACTGCGGTTCGATCCCCCGGGTCCCATATGGTCCCCCCCAAGCCAGGGGCGATTTCTGAGTGCTTAGCCAGGAGTAACCCCTGAGCATCAAACAGGTGTGGCCCCCCCAAAAATATATATATAAAACCCAACAATAATTCTCTTAGATAACTATCTAATTATATGTATGTATGCATATATATGAATTAAGAGACATATCGACTGGTATGTTCATAGCAGTATTGTTTGCAATAGCCAAGACAGAGAAACAATTATATGCCTCTCTATGGAGGACTGGAAAACTGTTGCAACATATATACTCAATGGAATACTGCTCAGTTATTAAAATATGGAATCTTATTTTTTGTTATAACATGGCTGGTACTTGAGCTGACTATGTTAAGTAAAATAAATCAGAAAGTGATCAACAATTACCAACTGTTTCTCTCATATGTAGAATAAAAGCAAAGAAAATAAATGAACAACTCATAATCAAAACAACAGACCCTATAAAAATATTTTCTGAAAAAGAAAGGAAGGAAGGTGAAAAGAATGAGATCTATCAAATAGTTACAATGATACTAAGCTCAGTAGTAGCTGTAAGAAGATTTTTGTGCATATTCATGTTTGAAGCTGAATTATGGAAACATACTATTAGGAACTGATGATAAATCAAGAAATTTAAATTAAAAATAAGAACATTTTAAAATGATTAATGTATAAATATGAAAGATAAAGGGTGGGGAGTTGAAGAAATTTGCATTAACCAAACCTCGTCATGTGGAAAGTTTATGAAGTCACTTATCAAATTTGGAAGAGAGAGGCATTAAGTCATTGAAGAGACCACCTTCTAGAGGTTTAACTTATACATATTCTGTCTCATGTTCCTACTTTTCTTTAGTTTAAAAAATTAGTCTATAAAAGGAATATTTTTTTTTTTTGGTTTTTGGGCCACACCCGGTAATGCTCAGGAGTTACTCCTGGCTATGTGCAAAGGAATATATTTTTAAGAGAACTGGAAGGTTGGAAGGTTGGAGAGTAAGTCACCATTGGCACATAAGAAATGTTTGAAAGCTAAAATGTGTGGGGTAGAGGAAGTGAAGGCTAAAGTGTTCATTGAAACAAGTAGAAAGTTAAGGATAATGAATAAGCTTATAGGCAGTAAAAGTTTAACAATAAGCTATTATTCAGGAAGCATATTTGCGGGAGGAATACTACATAACTTCACACAAAATGAATGATAATCATCTGTACTCATTTACCTAGGTAGCCTACTTTTCAGACATGAAAATAATCAATGATAATTTGATCTTCAAGGAAAAACAACCTTCCAGGGAGAGGAAAAAAAACAAACAAAAACAATTTCTGATCCTGGAAACAACGGAATAACTCAATATACAGAGGAGAACTGGAAAGAAAATGTGAATTATTGAGCACTTACTATGCCAGACCCTTGTTTACGGACAATTTATGAATGAACTCATTTCATTCTCAACAACTCTAAAAGATAGGAACTATTAGTAAGGAAGCCCATGTTAAAAATGAGGGAGCCGAGGAATAGAGTGATTAAGCAACTTGTGGATGTCACACAGCTGTTCAGACACAAGCTACTTGGCGCTAAAACGGTGATCTAAATCATGTGGAGAATTAAGGAAAAATAATTTCCACTAAATAAAAACACCTATCAGGCTTAAGAATGAAATAATGTGAAAGTATGAAACATGGTGTGTTGGACGGGTAATGAAAGACCAACATGAGAGACAATCAGGTGAAAGCACAGGATTTCAGAAAACATGGGAGAAAATTTAGTATGGAGAACAAAATTCCCAGTGGGCAACAGAAATTTCACAGACACAGACAATAAAGTCCTTTTCAAAAGTGGGTCAGACTGGTGTACTCAGCATAGTCCCTTTTCCTTACCTCACTTCCTTCCAAAAGAGGGGATGATGTTTTCAATGTAGAATGCCTCGTTACTAGCAGTATTCATTTTGGGGAGAAATCACAATAAAGGTAGCCAAATAAGGACTCTACACTGAACTTCTTTAAAATAATTTTTCAATGATAAAGCATGTTTAAATTAAAAAAATAAATTTTAGAAATAGTGATGGTCACAGCAGTGATCAAAGAAGCTTATCAAAGATGTAAACGAATAAAGTAACATGATAGAGGTGAAATCTGTTATTTTTATGGATGTTAGAGAGATGAGGTAATGGGATCACAACATTTTAAACCTTATTGTTTCTGAAGAGAATACAGACCTAAACATGCTTACTTTTGTGGGTGAAATTTTAAGAGTAAATATTAAAAAAGGAGTGTTAGACTTTATCACTTCTGAATTATAAGAGGGAAAAATGGAAGAAAAATATTATTACCTAACCAAAGAAAGTAAATCGCAAAAATTAACAAAGAGGAAAGGACAGACAGAAACCAATTTAAATATGAAACAGAAATAAATAAAAGCAGAACTAAGTACAAATAAAATATTAATTTAATAATATCCAACTAATATCAGTGAATTAAATTTTAATCTTGAAAATGGGCACTAAAATACTTAAGAAAATATAAGACTTTAAATAACTACCAGAAAAAGTTCAAAACAAGTAACAAAACATATTTTTCCTCAAATAAACTCAGCTTAATTTTGTAAACAAAGCTAAATGGAGCATTCTGTTTTTGTTTTTTATTTTAATTTTATTTTATTGAAATCACTGTGATTTACAAAGTCCTTCATAGTTGGATTTCAGACATACAGTGAATCAGGGTCAAATGATGTTCTAAATTTTGAAAAAATAGGATATTATTTCAAGTTTATATATATTTTATTATGTAGGTTTTGAAAACTTGCTGAAGATAGACTTTTGCATTGAATTTTCTTGTTAATTATTCTATATTTTATTTATTTTTGGTTTTGGGCCATCTGCAGTAATGATAAAGGATAACTTCTGACTCCGCACTCAATGGCCTCTCCTAGTGGTGCTTTGCTGGGGAGACATGGTATGCCAGAGATTGAATCTGAAGAAAAGAAACCTTCCCACTGTACTAACTCTCTGGCCTCTTTTCTATATGCTTTTTTTTTTCTACTTTAATGATTTATTTTCTACATTGCTGGTTGTAATAGCAAAAAAATGGGGCAAACTGAGTGTTGGTGAAATCATTATGCATTCATCCTGGTATGATTATATAACATGAGTTCAAACAGTTAAGAAATTATATGAATGTAATGTGAAATAAATGAGTTGAGAGTTACAGGAGCATGATGTGTAAAAAGATTAAAATATATTAACTAAAATCAATGCATAGAATGAAATATGATTAGATTAATGTGAAATAATTGATGCACACCAGTGTATACCAAAGTTACCTTTGAGAGATAATTAGGTATTTTTTCTGAGAGAATAAGTTGGTTTTTACTCAACTGTTCTATATTATTTGAAGTAAAGAATACAATGTTAAAATAAAGACAAAATAATTGAATTAGGGGCATCAGATCCTGAGCTCATATGATTTTCTGAAAACTGGTTTTTAGTCTGGATGAGAATGAGTCTAAAACTGGAGACATAGTAGCATGGATAAGGTAGCTTATGTTGTGAGCAACCAGATTGATCTCTGGCATCACATATGGTGCCCTTACCACTACCAGTAATGATAAGTGAACATTAAGCCAGGAGAAAGCCCTGAGGACAGCGAGGTATGCACCTACCCAAACAAACACAAAACCAAAACCAAAAGTCAAGAACTAATGTCTGAGATAGTCTGGCTTCATCACTCTCACACAATATTACTGAACATAGTTCAATCTTGAAAAACAATATAGGATTGGCACCAGATAATGAAGTAGAAGGACCTTTTGTAGTGACCTGAGACCATGTCCTGATTTCCCATTTCTGAATCTGTTTTTCTACATACTACATGTCAGGTTGAGTGTAGGTGGGTCAAGTTAATATCTCCTACCTTAATGCCTACCTATTATTTCTACTTTTAGATGATATTTTATATAGTTTAATTAGTGAGTTATGATATATGATATTTTATTATTTTTTAAGCTAGAAAGGTGGTTGGTGGATAGTCTTTTTAGCCATTATTTTCAGGTATAGGAAGAAGATTTTTTTCTTGGTAACCTCTCACTGCGGCTGCTAGATTAGATTAATTATTTGCTGTGGATTAAGCTGAATTTTAATTATGGGTTCGAATAAGATCCTGGTGTGATTTATCCAAGGCAATGTTAAAACTTTTTTTCCTAATGATTCCGATAGAAAGAGAGGAAGGTTATTCTTAAAACTTGAAAAGAGCATAAATATCCACAGCTGGTTTAATTATAACTAGGCAGAGATCAGAGGGAAATAAAAGATGAGGTATATGATTTCATGATATGTAATTATAATTTTTATATACATTGATCTGCAAAGTACTATTGAATACATATCAGGTTATTTTGCAAAGACCTTGAAGAGAAAAATTACACTACTTTATGTGCCTCTACTTTCTGAAGTATTAACTTTCCAGACTACACTGGCTGTTTCCCCAAAACTGACTTTCTGCAGTTGTTCTGCAATCAGGTCTTTGCAATACTGGTGAGAGAAGTGAAAGTGCTGATTAAGGACTTTGCAGAAAGGTGACATGCACACAAAAAACATGGTGGCAGTGATTCAACCATTGGGTCATTTACTTTGGCAACTATTATTAACCATCATTAAGGGAAAAAAGAAAATCATCCTAATTATGTTCTGCGGCATTGACTTATTTCTCCAATCCCAATTTTAGGTAGTTCTGCTTTGACTGTAGTTGTCTGCATATTTATAGTACAAATAGGATTTAAAATATTTCGCCTGCATAATTAAACTAATAATCATAGTTAATCCTACCATTATTTAGCATAATACTTTATGGTAAGTTATTTAAAATGATGGTTGAATTGAAATGTTAAATATTCTGTGCTCAATTCGTTCGTTCTGCAGATTTCAGTTTAAACAGTGGTTCGTAAATGTAGGCAGATACTAGGATAGGCTTTGTGATTGGTCTGAGAGATTTTATAACTAATTCTGCTTTTAAATCTCTCGAGTCTTATTTTTGCAGTTGGCAGATGGAGTCAATTATATTCTGAGTAGGAGGTACAGTTGTAGTTGTACTAGTTTGATTAAAACAAACAAATAAAACACAGAAAAGAAAGAATCCCTGGAGCTGAAACCAGTTCTAAGGAACTGACTAATACTGAACACCATTTAGTATCAGTAAATCCTTTGGTCTAATGTCAGTCTTCCCAAATACATTTTCATTATGGCTGTTATTCCCTTTTCTCATAGGAAAGGTGGACTTTGTTAATTTTGCTGTTCTATAGAAATGCCATTTATGTTCTAGCTGATGATAGCAAAATTACTTCTTAGCTCTTGGTAAGGCTTTGGTTGAATTATTTATTGGCCTGTTTTTGCCATTAACTGACAAAATGCAGTGTTTGGAGCCATCAATATAGATTACATTTCGAAGATTTGCCATCAGAACATGCTTGATTAATTTCTTAGGTTCTTATATTAGTCCAACAGCAAAGCGTCTTAGTTTGGTAAAAGACGTTAACTGCCTTCTTCAATTGAGCTGATTGATTGGTGACTGAACAGAAGGTATTTCTTCTGGCCCAAGGTTAATGGAAATTCCACTTCAGATGCTCCCACTGAAAGCCTAAGCTTTGTTATACTGATGCAAGGAGGGAAAAGATCAGGTTTCTTCTGTTCTTAACTGCTCTTAATGGCTTTTTTCAGAATCTTAGTTTTTTTCCCTCTTTTGATTAAAAAAGAAGAGTTGGTGACAAGATACTGACTTTGAATTGGGGGTTGAAATTGAAGGCTCCTGCTTCTTCCCTTATCAATGTATTAATAAACAGCTCAGAAAATGACATGTCAACTCAGAGTTCCTCTCTGAGCAATGAAAAATATTTCATCATACTTTGGAGGGACTTTTATAACTGAAGTGCACGGTTTGAGATTAGTCTTCACTTTCCCTTTCAGCATAAAAATTCATTTTCTCTTCCTTTTCCGAAGCCAGACTTGTAATGTTTCCTGTTTGTCTGATACTATTCTCTAAGAAAGGCACTAAATCATAGTTCTTGTGTTTGGGTTCTGCCATATAATGTTTAGATGCAAAACAAACAAATAAAAAACAGGTATTTCTCCTGGATTTAAAATGTTTTTTAATGAATTTATTTAAGCACTTGGTTACAAGGTTTTTCATAGTAAATTGGGTTTTTCCCACAATTGCAAAGTTGTTCGTGATTGAGTTTTAGTCATTAAATGTACAACACCCTTCACCAGTACACATTACATTATTTTACCACTTATGTCTGTGGATTTCCTCCTGCCCTCCCCCTGCCTGCATTTAGAGCAGAAATTTCTTCTCCTCCTCCTCCTTCTTCCTCCTCCTCTTCCTCTTCCTCCTCTTCCTCCTCCTCCTCTTCTTCCTCCTCCTCTTCCTCCTCTTCCTCCTCCTCCTCCTCCTGCTCCTCCTCCTCCTCCTCCTCCTCCTCCTCCTCCTCCTCCTCCTTCTTCTTCTTCTTCTTCTTCTTCTTCTTCTTCTTCTTCTTCTTCTTCTTCTTCTTCTTCTTCTTCTTCTCCTCCTCCTCCTCCTCCTCCTCTGTCTCCTTCTTCGTCTCCTCCTTCTTCTTCTCCTTCTCCTTCTTCTTCACCTCCTTCTCCTGCTCCTTCTCCTCCTCCTCCTTCTTCTTCTTCTTCTTCTCCTCCTCCTCCTCCTCCTCCTCTTGTTGCTGCTGCTTCTGCTTCTTTTTATTTTTTTCTTCCTTTCTTTCTTCCAAATACAGCTATGTTCAAGGGTATTTCTGACTCTGTATTCAAGAATGGCTCCTGGCAGTTCTCAGGGTATTATATGGATGCTGGGGATTGAACTCCAGTTGGCTGCATGCAAAGCAAGATAGATGCCCTACTACTAGGGCATTTTTAGTCTGAAAGTAATGACTAAAAAGAAAAAGAAAAAAAAGTAATGACTGTATTTTATTGCAATATTTTTGTTAAAGGAGTATCTCCTTTCAGCACCCAGTTTTTGTCCACAGTGATTTGTTTCAACATATTAACTTCTAAAGTTAACCTTGGATTAGAGATCCATCCCACAAAGACCACAGGAGATGAACAGCACTGCAATAAGATATGGGAGTTTATTTACCAGCACACTGGGATCACACTTCTTAGGCAATGATCCTCACTGAGCTCTTAGGCTCCTTTAATAGGGTTACAGAGGCTTCAAACCTTCACAGTTAAACTTTAAGTTAATTGACTATTGTCTTTGGCATTTTTTTTTATGACCAGATATCCAGAATGAAATATTGTGGTTTATGGGGCTTTTGGGACTGTGTCACCTGAAGTAGTAAAAGACAGTCTTGGGCACCCATTTGGACACAGTGACTTTGTCCTCCTGCAGGCCCCCGGGTGTTCCTAGTTTATCTAACTATTTTGGAACAGCCCTTGAAATTACCGAAATTGCCTTTATGGCCTAGTCTTTGTTCCTTAAAACTCGAGACTGCCATGGCTGTACTTAGGTTTACAGCAAAACTAGGTTACAGTTAATTCAAATCAGACTTTAGATTCTAATATTTTTACCCTTTCTTTTTGTACATGTGGTCAATCTTGTCCACACTCATAAAGTTGTACCACTTCAGGGCAACTTCCCTATCTCTGGACCCGAACTCATGGGTTGGCACCAACTTCTTTTAACGCACCTCAGTAGTGGAAAAGTCTTGTGGAGCACAATCAGAAACCCAAAACAAATCATATAAAAGTTTAAGGAAGAGATTCCTGGGGTGACAGTTTGAACCACACACCCTCCATCCACAGACTGGGTAAGAGTCCAAATATTTTTTACAAACAAATCAGGTGTTCATTTTTACCAGTTGTCCTGCAGTCACTGCTGGAAACATCAGGATGATCTGCATTCTGCTCTGGTACCAGGTATTGAGTTAGTTGAATCTTCAGTGAGTTCTTTTGGCTCTCACCATGAGGAAAAAGAAAGTTCCTTTGGAAAGGAGGTTCCTGCAACACAAATAGCTGTTAGTCTGGGGCTCTTTGCTGCTCTGGATCCAAGAGAAGTGCCTTCTACCCTCAATGCTAATTCTTTTACCCTTAACAATTCTGGGGGAAGCCACATTCTTCCCCTTTTGTCCTTATTTCCCTGGCAACCTTCTTGCTGACCTTCCTGTTTCATATTTTCCCTAGAGATTTTACCAACTTAGTCATTAATGGGATATGTGGGTGGTTTATCTTCTGTAACTTCTTCTTCTTCTTCTTCTTCTTCTTCTTCTTCTTCTTCTTCTTCTTCTTCTTCTTCTTCTTCTTCTTCTTCTTCTTCTTCTTCTTCTTTTCTCCTTCTTCTTCTTCTTCTTTTAATTTTTTTTTGGTTTTTGGGTTACACCCGGTAGTACTCAGGGGTTACTCCTGGCTCTATGCTCAGAAGTCGCTCCTGGCAGGCTCGGGGGACCATATGGGATGCTGGGATTCGAACCACCGACCTTCTGTATACAAGGCAAATACCTTTACCTCCATGCTATCTCTCCAGCCCCTTCTCCTCCTCCTCCTCCTCCTTCTTCTCTTCTTCTTCTTCTTCTTCTTCTTCTTCTTCTTCTTCTTCTTCTTCTTCTTCTTCTTCTTCTCCTTCTCCTTCTCCTTCTCCTTCTCCTACTCCTTCTTCTTCTTCTTCTTCTTCTTCTTATTCTTCTTCTTCTTCTTCTTCTTCTTCTTCTTCTTCTTCTTCTTCTTCTTCTTCTCTTCTCCTTCTTCTTCTTCTTCTTCTTCTTCTTCTTCTTCTTCTTCTTCTTCTTCTTCTTCTTCTTCTTCTTCTTCTTCTTCTTCTTCTTCTTCTTCTTCTTCTTCTTCTTCTCCTCCTCCTCCTTCTCCTCCTCCTCCTCCTCCTTCTTCTCCTCCTTCTCCTTCTCCTCCTCCTTCTCATTCTTCCTCTTCTTCTTCCTCCTCCTCCTCCTTTGGGCCACACTCAGTGATGCTCAGAGTGGCTATGCACTCAGAAATTGCTCCTGGCTTGGGGGACCATATGGGATGCCGGGGGATCGAACCGTGATCCATCTTAGGATACTGCGGGCAAGGCAGACACCTTACTGCTTGTGCCACCTCTCCTGCCCCCATCTTCTGTAACTTCTTCTGAATAGCATGGAACTGTAGGCCTTACCTATAAGAAGGAGTGAAATCATGCTTCCTTAACTCTTAATATGTAATTGACTGCTTGGGTTCTGCAGTTTCAATGTCTAAAAATAAAAAAGATCAGTTTAAGTAACAGTTCCCTGTTACTTAAACTGATCAAGCCTTGGAGCAGTAAATGGTCCTCTCTATCTTTTATTGGACAAAGTTTCCTCTGGGATGATAACACAGAAGTTAAGCAATAGAAACCAAAGCATCATAGCATTGTCCTCAGAAAAAGCTCTCTAATGCTATACAACTGTTGCAGGGAGAGGATGTACAGGACTCCCACTAAGTTTAGTAACAGTTCATAAAACACAGATGTGAGTTACTTCTACTGTCCTGTTTAGCCTAAGTTTTCCTTGGTATAGTTCTGGCTTCCACTATCATCTATCCTAGTTAGACTAGTGATAGCATGTACAGTTTTCAGTTTCTTATGACCAGTCTATTACAACCTGTAAGTACACTTTCATATAGGTTACTCAAAAGGAGTGGGCTTTAAGTGAAGCCCACTAAAATGCATTTAATCCAATCAGCTACAGAAAAATAGTTTTTATCTTTACCTTCATCTTGAACCTTGCCAAATAGATAAATAATCTTGGCTTGTTCCTTTGTGTAAATTCAGTAAGACTGGGAGGAAATCTCCATTTGGGGCACCCCATCATTTACAGAGAACTTCTGGATATTAGTTAAGGACACAGCAGGTGATTTACCAATAAAGGCATTAAAATTTATCTGTCATGTTGGGATACCCCAGGCTTGGCTGACGTAAAGATGAGGCAGGGCCGGAGGTGGCCCTGAGTCTCTCATCTGCTATTTTATGTCCTGGAGAAAGCCTGGCCCACCACTTGCAAGGATGGGAGAGATTATGACTTCTGGAACTTTTCTTGATGCTGAGAGCAGGACCCAAGGTGAGACAGATTTAGACATTCCTTGATGATTTCTGATTTCCTGGGATAGTCTGCCTCTATAGTCTCCCTGAAGTTAACAGAGTACTTGTACCAATACCAATTATTACTAGGCAGGCTCCTGTCATTCAATCTCAATTATTTTCAACTGTTTCCCTAAAAGAGGGCTTTGGGGTCCCCTTACTAAATTTTAAGATTTCCTGTTTTAATAAGGAGTAATTTCCACTGCAGAGAGAAAAACATTTTTCCTGTATTTATGAAAAACAAAATAGTGCCACAGAGCATTAAAAGTACTGAAGTTGCCAAGAAAAGAGAAAAAAAAAACAAATGTTCCTCAATTTATAGAACACACAAAAACAACCTTGAAACTATTTGACTAATGTCTAGGGGTCTTTTCACTGTAAGATTCCCTATAATTTCTATAGATCCAATTCTAAGAGCACTGTACTAACAATAATACAGTTTGACCATATTTTCCCCTTAGTTTACAGACCTCAAACCTGCATTTTCCTTTACACTCATTCTCACACTTTCATAGAATTCTTTTTTCCCTAACATTAATAAATCCATTATTTTTTGGATAAATCAAGCACCTTTCTAACCTTGTTTTCTCTTTTATCTCCCAACTGGGTGATCTTGCCACTCTGGCTGAGACTGGCACTCACCCAACTTGTAGCACCAGAGGGGGTTGTTTTTGCTCTGAGTACATGCCTTTCCATGCCTTTTCTGTACCTTCCTCCTAAGCCAGGGCTGTGGCTCTCTGAGGGAAATTTGAAACTGCCCTCTTCCAATTTGAAAGCAAATTGCTAGACTTACTTATACCTGATAGGAACAAATTATCCTTTATGATACTTATCAAAGAACTTTAAATCAATTTTCCATCATCATACTGGTCACTTCTCTGTCTAAACTCACTTTCTCCAATATTTGTGGCAAGCTTCCTACCATGGACTGGTCCTCCTGGCCCTTGTCTCTATGACCTCTGTATATTAATAACATATTATCTTTTGAGCTCACAAATAAGTGTGATTATTCTATGTTTATCTTTCTCCCTCTGACTCATTTCACTCAGCATAATGCTCTCCATATCCAATCATATAAAAGCAAATTTCATGACTTCGTTTATCCCAACAGCTGTGTAGCATTTCATTGTATAAATGTACCAGTTTCTTTATCCACTCATCTTTTCCTTCCAGACTGTTGTTTCCAGAATCTGGCTGTTGTGCATAGTGCTGCAGTGAACATAGGAATGCAGATAGCTTTTCTGAATTATGTTTTTGGGCTTCTTCAGCATATCCCTAGGGGTCATATTTGTATACTAAAAATGTCCACGGATTGTGAGACTGCTCCACGTGCCATATTTCTATCTCCTTAGGTGACCAGTCTGAAGAAGGATAGTGGCAGACAAATAATACTAAGCCAGAGAGGACAGATTTATCAGTGTCAGTCTAACTTTTCCTTATGGCCTCTTCTTTGCCATGTGCTCCCTCCCTCTCTCCAAACTCAGAATTCCTTTTTTAATTCAAACCAAAACTCAAAACTAGGAGAAGAAAGATCGACTAATTCAAGTGGGCTTTTACATATTAAAAAATGGGTTACTGGGAAGTCTGGGGAACACTCTTGTTTAGGGTTTTAGCTAGGTTCACCTTACATTTCCACCTTTTCTCTTTAAAATAAAATGAGAAAAGTTAAAAAGGATTTGTTCTACTTTTCTCCACTAGAGACAGGAATTCCGGAACAGAGCTTAAAGCATGAAAGTTTAAATTGTATACATCATTCTCAAAACAATATGCTTTTTCCATATTTTTTGTTTTGTTTTGTTTTGGGGCAACACCTGGTGGTACTCTGGATTTACTCTGCACTCAGAAATCACTCCTGGCAGACTCGGGGGACCATATGGGATGCCGAGGATTGAACTTGGGTCCATCCCATGCCAACTGTGTGCAAGGCAAATGCCCTGCAGCTGTGCTATCACTATGGCCCCTTCCATATCTTATACATATCACAAAAGTTTTTCATAGTTTTCTCTGAGCATTAACTTAAAACCTTTTTGTAGATGCACATAACTTGAAAATTCTTAAACATTCTTGCATCAAGCACTGTAATACTAGTTAGAATATCTGAATTCCTTTCTATGAACTTCTCTAAACAAAATCACAAGAACATTTCTACAGATATATATCTATATATATACAAATTGTATATACACAGATATATTATACAGTTTGAAAATAAGTTTGCTGAAACATTCTTATAATGAGCACTGTTAATAAGAGTATATAGTATTCAAATTTCTTTTCCATCGACTTCTGTGGTCAAAGAGATTATAGAATTTTTGCAGACTTAATTTGAGAATATGTTGCTACATAATAAAACACAATAAAACAACATAGCATTTGGGAAACATTCACTAGGATAGCTGAGAACTTTTAAAACTCTAACAACATTATACATTTCCCCGAAACTGCAAACAAATCTACTAAAGTTGAATCCAAATTTTCTGTTTGCAGTGGGGAATAAAACAAAACAAAAACAGGGCTGGAAAGATAGCACTGCAGTAGGGCATTTGCCTAGCATGCAGCTTACCCAGGATGGGTGGTGATTCAAATCCTGACATCCCATATGGTCCCCCATGCCTGTCAGGAGCTATTTCAGAACGCAGAGCCAGGAGTAACCACTGACCACCACTGGGTGTGACCCCAAACCCAGAACAAACAAGCAAAAAAGACAAAACAAAATAAAAAGATCCATACAAATAAAACACAATTTAGCCAGCATTATAGTGATTGATGCAAATAGGGTTAAGAGATTAGCCTAAGGGCCTGGAGAGATAGCACAGTGGCCTTTGCCTTGCAAGCAGCCGATCCAGGACCAAAGGTGGTTGGTTCGAATCCTGCCAGGAGCAGATAGCCAGGAGTAACCCCTGAGCACGCCGGGTGTGGCCCAAAAACCAAAAAAAAAAAAAAAAAAAAAAGAGAGATTAGCCTAAAACAGTTAATTATTTGGAGATAACCCAGTTGCAAGAGGTTCTGAATGTAGCTTCTCCTAGATTGACCTTCGACAAGGCTTGTATTCTTTATTTCCACCGTCTTCTCTTGTATTAGACAGCTGAAGTCATATGGAATGGAAAGAACTTCAGCTCCTGGGTTGGGAAGACCTGCTTATCTCTGCTTATCTGCTTGCTGCTCTTCCCTCTCCAAAAGAACTTTCTCTTTAGCTTTTACCACTTTCGTAACCTCGATAAGCTTCAGCAGGTTTTGAGGCCAAGGTCCTTGCACAAAGCACCTTTGGTAGAAGAAAGGCCATGGGCCTGGGCCTCTGGGAGGCTGCTTAGAGTCTTTAGTTCTCTCCACTTCACTACCTGCTTCTGTCCTGCCTGAAGGGGCCTCTGCCATGTTCCTAACAGGCACCCTGTGCACTGATGTTCTGGTGAGGAGCTCTGCACTCTTCCGCTCAGTTCAGGAAGTTTGTGAGGGTAATTAACCACCAGAGAGTCAAGGCACTCACCATTTTGGAATCTTCTCCAGTCTCTGGATCCTGTGAGCCAGTTGTAAAATAAAAATATCCAAGTGTTGAGGCCACACCAAGCAAAGTATTTCTAACGACAGGTCTGATGAAGCAGGGTATCAGTTGAGAAATAATACACAAAGCATCTAGGATAGTTTCACTAAAGTCAGACTGTTTGTTGCCTCATGACCTCTCTCTACCATGTACCCTCTCTGCGTCCCAAGCCAGAACTGCTCTCACTTTATTATCCAGAACTAAATCCACCAGGGTAGGGGAAGGTCCTATAATCCAGCTGGGCTTTTACATACTGAAGGAAGAGGTTACCAGGAAGAGGAAGTCGGAGGGACACCTTTGTTTTGGATTTTAGCTAGGTTCTCCTTACAGTATTGTTGAATCATTCCTGTTTTTTTTTTTTGTTTGTTTGTTTTTTTTGTTTTTTGTTTTTTCATGCAAGAATCACGTCTAGAAGGCTCAGAAAATACTATGGGATGATGAGAATGGAACCAGGGTTAGCCACATGCAAGGCAAACACACTACCTGTTGTACTAATTTAATTCCATATTATGTCAAGACATTCAATATTTGTTTGGTCTGAGGCTACAGCCACAGTCAGTAATGCCCTGCAGTTTTTCCTGGGCATCACTCCTTGCAGATCTGTGAGGATAATATGAGGTGCTGGGGATGAAGTTGGGTCATTACATCTTTTAAGTGACAGATTACCTAATAGTTAAATTAATTTCTAATTTTAAGTAGCTTCATAGGGGTAAATGATCCAGTGTTCCTCAACATTTTTTTTTTTTTTTGGTTTTTGGGCCACACCCCGTGTTGCTCAGGGGCTACTCCTGGCTGTCTGCTCAGAAATAGCTCCTGGCAGGCACGGGGGACCATATGGGACACCGGGATTCGAACCAATCACCTTTGGTCCTGGATCAGCTGCTTGCAAGGCAAACACCACTGTGCTATCTCTCTGGGCCCGTTCCTCAACATTTTTACACTACAATAGCCCTTGTTAATCGACCTGTGGCTGAAGATCACTTGTACAGATTTACTGAGATTTTTCAACATTTTCTTCCAAAGATTAAAAATATTCCCCTTTTATGTGAGTGCAGTACATTATTTGTTACAAAGGTTTTCAACTTATTTGGCCGACTTCTCTACTAAAAAAACATTACTCAATACCCCTCTGGAAAATCAACCTTCTGTAATGAACAAACTTAAAGCACCTTTAAATTCTACACTTCACTACTATTACCTCTTCTCTGAATCATTTTAATGTCTTTATTGGAGAAATACAACTATAACTGCAAAGAATGTATTGTGACTTTTATATGTATCCCCTTAAAATGCTATGGTTTTGTTTGGTACTCTGCTGCACACAGTTTTGGGGATTCTAGTATTTGAATAGTTTTCTTTTGGGGAGCTATCCTCTACTTTTTATATTTTTAGTGGAAGGGTGATTAAGATCTTCAACAGAAGTAAAAAAAAAGGATAAATATGCATATATCTAATTGGTTCTTTCTGATATAAATGGGATTTGACCAATTAAATTCTTTCGGTTAGCAAAGTGAGACCATCTGCAAAAATTTACAGGGGCAGTGAGGATCCAGGGAGAGAGAATTAGCACTATGTCCTTCTCAGATTAATTGACCTGTGGGCCCATCTCAAAATACTCGTCTATTCCATTGATCTGAGGGTCTGTCTTTATTCAAGTACCATGTTGTTTTAATGACTACTGCTTTATAGTTCAGTTTAAAGTTGGAAGAAGTGATTCTTCTCATCATTTTCCCATATAATTTCAAAAGTTTTCGTCTACTTCTTTACATGGGTATTCTTACAGGAATTGCTTTAGATATGTACAATGTTTTGAGAAGTATTGCTATTACAGTGATGTTAATCTACCCAATTCATGAGCAGGATATATATTTCTATTTTCTTGTGTCTCATTTTATTTCCTGAAGTAGTTTCCTTTGTATAGGTCTTTTACCTCTTTAGGAAAGTTGACTCTGAGGTACTTGATTTCTAAGGAAAAATTGTGAATGGATTGTTTTTATAATGTATCATTCTACTATTTCATTATTTGTATATGCACACATTGTTTCTAGAAGCTTTTTTGTAGAAGTTTTAGGATTTTCTAATATATTATCATGTCATCATGAAACATGAAATCTTTATTTCTTTCTTTCTTATCTGGTTGATTTTGATATCTCTCATTTTCTAATTACTAAGGCAAGTACTTCCAGTCATATATTGAATAGAAGTGGTGAAAGGGGGCAACTTTATCTTGTGCAAGATCTTAGAGAAAAGATTTTTAGTTCTTCTCTATTAGATATAATGTTTGCCATAGGCTTGTGGTAAGTAGTTTTGACTATTTCGAGGTAAATTCATTTAACTTCCATCTTGTTGAGTTTTTAATCATGAATAAGTGCTGAACTTTGTCAAATGCTTTCTCTATATAGATTGATATAATCATATGATTTTTTTTCTTTTTTTTTGATATGACTTAGTGTATTGACTGATCTGCATATATATTTTCTTGGTTTTGTTTTTTTGGGGGGTGTCACATCTGGTAGCACTCAGGGGTTACTCCTGGCTCTACGCTCAGAAATCGCTCTTGGCAGACTCAGGGGACCATATGGGATGCTGGGACTTGAACCACCGACCTTCTGCATGCAAGGCAAACACCTTATCTCCATGCTATCTCTCCGGCCCCTGATCTGCATATATTATACCATTTTTGAATCTCTGGAATCAATCCTACTTTGTTATGGAAAATAACTTTCTTGATGATCTGTTGGATCCTATTTGCTAGTATTTTGTTGAGAATCTTTGCATCTGTGCTCATCAAGGACATTGACCTGTAATTCTTTCACTCTGTCTTTTTTTTTTTTTTGTGGTATCTCTGTCTGCTTTTGGTATTAGCTTCAGAATAACAGTTTCTGTTTCTTCAGTTTCAAAGTGAACCTGAAAAGTATTGGCAGTAGGTGCCATCTAAAGGGTTTGAAAGAAATCTCTAGTGTATCGATCTGAGCCCAGGATTTTGTTTTTGGGATGCTGTTTGATTACAATTTCATTTTCTTAAAGAGATATGTTTATTCAGGTTGTTAAGATTATATTGATTCAACCTTCGAAGGTTAGAAGACTCTACGATTTATCCATTTCTTCCAAGATCTATGACTTGTGGCATAAAGATTCTCAAAGTAATCTCTGATTACCCTTTGCATTTCTGTAGTATCTGTAGTGATATCCCCTTTTCACTTTTGATTCAGTTTATTAAGTTTTTCTTTGAGTTTTGCTAATGGTTTAATTATTTGTTTTTTTTTTTCAAAGAATCAACTATTACTTTCATTGAGCTTTTGGATTTTTGTGGGGTTTTCAGTTAATTAATTTCGGCTCTATGTTTTAATATTTCCTTCTATCTGCCTACTTTCAGCTCATTTTGTTTGTCATTTTCCATTTCTTAAGCTTTGCCATTAGTTATTTATATAGTCACTTTATCCATTCTGATGAATGCTTGCCAAGCTATAAAGTTTTCTCTTGATACTACTTTTGATGTGTTCCATAAATTCTGATTTTTGTATCTTCATACATCTTTTGGATTGTTTTGAGTTTCTAGTTCATTTATTTCTGCCTGAAGTTTTATTATTTCCTTCTGTCTTCTTATTTTTTGATTCATTTTTTTGGTCATTTTCCAATTTTTTAAACTGTGACATTATGTTATTTATATAGACACTTTCTTCCTTTCTGATTAATTCTTGCAAAGCTATAAATTTTCCTCTTAATACTGCATTTGCCATATCCCACAAGTTTTAATAATTCGTGTGTCTTTATTCTCATTTGTTTCTAAGAATCTTTTGTTTTCTTTTTGATTTTGTTTCTGACCCACTGGTTGTTCATTAAAAGCTGTTTAATTTACAGGTGTTAAAGTTATTTCACCATGTCTGTTTGTAATTCACTTCATTTTTCAGTGCATTATGATCTGAGAAGATAATTGATACAATTTTTATCCTCTTGATTTTATGGAGGTCTGTTTTATGTCCCAGGATGTGGTCTCTCTTGGAGAATATCCCATGTGCATTGGAGAAGAATGTGTATTCAGTTTTCTGAATATATATACACTATGCCACTCTTTACATTTCTTCCCTAAAAGTCATTATATATCAGTTAATTTTATCCTAGTTACTGTATTTTCTGGCATATAAGACGACTTTTGAAACAAAAAAAGTCAACCGAAAATCGGGGGTTATTTTATACGCCGAGTATATCCCGAAAACTGTTTCAATATGCTGCTAAACAAAAATTGTCTGAATATTGTCACAAAACAAATTTTCCAACTCGATCCTGCACCAATCACTGCAAGGCTGCTCAGACCACCTCTCTAATTCAGCCAATCAAAGCAGGCTTTTTATGCATGCAAATTCTGGACCCGAATCTATACCATAAAAAGCCTGCTCAGATTGGCCAGAGTCAGAGAGGAAGTCTATTACAGTATAACCTTTGAACCTTTGCTTGTTGTGATTGGCTCACTGTGGTACATACAATTGCAGTACAGGAATGTTCTGTCTGATACAGCAAATATAGGCCTAAACCTGTGTTTTAACTGCAAAATTAGGGGGCCATCTTATACGCCCAGTCGTCTTATACGCCGGCAAATACGGTAATCTATCAAGAGATGATATGTTCATTTTTAATGTTCACACTACTATTGTTTCTATTGATGTCTTTTTTCAAGTCTATTAGCAGTTATTATACATTTTTTCTGACCTTCTCATTGTGTGTGTATGTTTAGGAGTGTGATTTCTTCCTGATGAAAGGCTGGTGAAGCCTTCCAATGAATCTTTCATTTTGCTTACCAAGTTTTCAGTCCTAACATTTCTGTTTGAAGTTTTCTCATTTCTACTTTCAGAGACTCTTTCATCTTGTTGGATGTTCATTCTTTGAACATCCTCAACATTTCCTCTCTAATTTTTTTTTATCAGAGAGGCTACATTGGTGACTGGTAATATGTATTGATAACCAACAGCTTCATTCAGTAAGCATGTTGCAGTTCTGCTTTGTTTCCCCATTGTGACCTTTGCAGTGTAGTGGTGTTGCTAATGTGTTGTTGTTCTGGGGCTTATTGACTGGAAGAAATGCACAGCCACAGAGTGAAGTGGAGTGGCTGTACTCTCCTTGTGGCATGCTGATCCCAACTCTTCCAACTTGTTTCCTTGCTGATAATTTTTAGGCACACAGTCTGCATGATTTACACTACAGAAGTTCCCAAGACCCTTCACTAGTGTCCTTATGTTACTTTTAGTCTACCTCTTATTCCCCGACTCCCAAGTTTATTTCTTCACTTTGATCTATAACTTCTGTTCGAGGATTTGTTAGTTTATGATTCTGTCAATTTCCTTGTTTTGTTTCTCTATAAATCACAGAGAAGAGGCAGATTTCTAAGGTGCAAACCTTTAAAATGATCGTTTTGATATATGTTCAAATTGCATGAGCATCTTTAAATGATCGTTAAATGATGTGGCTAAGCAATTTGAGTTCAATATAATAAGTTATAGAAACAAGTAGCTCATATCAATTGACATGATGACACATGATGTTGGAAAACAAGAAAAATCATATAAGACACAGGGGGCTGGAGATATACCATAATCAGTAGGGTGCTTTCCTTGCATGTGACCAATCAGTTTTGATTCCCCGCATCCCATTTTGTATCCCAAGCAATACCAGTAGTATTTTTCTGAGTGCAGATCCAGGATTTATTCCAGAACATCACCAGGTGTGAAACCCTGCCACCACAAAAATCATATGAAGGATAGACATATGGTTAGAAGAAGACAGGGATGGTGATATCTGTATATCAGAAAAATATCAGGAACTGTTTCATGAAAATTTGTATACTTTAGATATAGGTAAAAGAATGGGGAGGATGTTTGTAGATGGAGAGAAATGGGGAGAACAAGTTGAGAGATTAATACTAGCAAAGATAGCCTGTAGAAATAGAACAAAAATTAATAGGACATTATTTAGGTCTAGTTCTTAGACCATTAGTTTTTAAAATTTGTTTCTGATATGCTTTACTACTCTTAAAATTTATATTAAAGAATAGAAAATTTTTTCAGATGGTTTCTATCATAATTTACTGGACTTAAAATAAAAAAATACAAGTTTGGAAAGGTTTCCTAAATATAGTAGTAATAAATCTGTTGTAAATTAAAATAATCTTTTTACGAAAGTAGTTTTCTAAAACAAAACATTTTGGTGAGAAAAGTGGCATTGTTATTGCAAATCATAATAGAAGACAGATGAATTCTTTTATCTGCTTCTGCATTCAATTTGTTGCAATATGCTGTTTTTGTTGAAAGGCGTGAAGGAAATCTGGCCTCACAAGGATTATATAGTTAGGATGAGGAGAAGTCATAGTTTTAATAGGATTTCTAAACAATTGTAAATATTCTTGTATGTTATGACACTGGAATCTGACAAGAAGCATTTTCTTAAGAATTAGTTGCAATTAGTAAGTTGCAATTGTAGAATCTCAAACAGATCAACAAACTTCATATTCTGCTACATCATAATTCATTGGCTTCTCACTATAGATGAATGTTTTACTTATGTCTGATTTTATTTCAAACATTGTCCAATTAGTAAGTATTGACTCATTGTGTGGTACACAATGCTAATTTATTTCATTTGAAATATCAGAACAGGGAAGAGAAAGAGTGAGTGAGAGAGAAAGAGAGAGTATAGTAGGTATGGTGTTTACCTTACATCAGATCACTCAAAGTTTAGTCCCTAGCACCACATATGGTCTGTGAACCCCACAGGAGTTATCCATGAATGTAGAGCCAAGATTAAGCCCTGATCACCACTGTGTGTGGCCTCCAAAACAAACTAAAACAAAACAAAATCAAAACATTACACTTGTTAACATACTACTATTTTATTAGGAAAACTACTAAATGAGAGAAAGTTGTCATTCATGGTGGCAAATAGAAGTTTCCGTCTTTGTGTGTCTATAGATGGATAGCACCTACATGTGAGGACTGCTTAATTGCTGACTCACATCCCCAACTTCTTTTAATTTAAAAGTTATAATTTTATCACTGAGAATAAGTTATATAGAGTTCCTTGAAGTGGCAGGGTCATGCCATTCATTTTAAAGATGATGACAGACAAATACCAATGTAAAGAACCATAGATAATCTTTATGTAAATATTTATGCATTTAGTCTATACAAATATGGCATCATCAGTTCTCAGTAAAATGATTGCACCTTCTTTCTTTCTCTCTGTTTCCCTCTTTCTCTCTCTCTCTCTTTCTTTCTTTCTTTCTTTCTTTCTTTCTTTCTTTCTTTGTTTCTTTTCTTTCTTTCTTTCTTTCTTTCTTTCTTTCTTTCTTTCTTCTTTCTTTCTTTCTTTCTTTCTTTCTTCTTTCTTTCTTTCTTTCTTTCTTTCTTCTTCCTTCTTTCCTTCTTCCTTCCTTCCTTCCTTCCTTCCTTCTTCTTTCTTTCTTCCTTTCTTCTTCTTTCTTTCTTTCTTTCTTTCTTTCTTTCTTTCTTTCTTTCTTTCTTTCTTTCTTTCTTTCTTTCTTCTTTCTTTCTTTCTTCTTTCTTTCTTTCTTTCTTTCTTTCTTTCTTTCTTTCTTTCTTTCTTTCTTTCTTTCTTTCTTTCTTTCTTTCTTTCTTTCTTTCTTTCTTTCTTTCTTTCTTTCTCTCTCTTTCTTTCTTCTCTTTCTTTTTTCTTTCTTTCTTTCTTTCTTTCTTTCTTTCTTTCTTTCTTTCTTTCTTTCTTTCTTTCTTTCTTTCTTTCTTACTTTCTTTCTTTCTTTATTTATTTCTTTCTTTATTTTATCTTTCATTCTCTTTTTTTTCCTTCCTTTTTCCCTTTTTCTTCTTTTTCTTCTATATTCAAAAGTAACATCATTTGGTATATAGGGACCATATTGTTGCTAGGTATTAAACTGGATTCAGTGGCATACAAGGCAACTGTCTTATTTCTCAAATTCCTCTTTCTTTCTTTCCTTCTTTCTTTCTTTCTTCTCTTTCTTTCTTTCTTCTTTTTCTTTCTTTCTTTCTTTCTTTCTTTTCTTTCTCTTTCATTCTCTTTCTTTTCCTTCCTTTTTCCCTTTTTCTTCTTTTTCTTCTATATTCAAAAGTAACATCATTTGGTATATAGGGACCATATTGTTGCTAGGTATTGAACTGGATTCAGTGGCATACAAGGCAACTGTCTTATTTCTCAAATTCCTCTAATCTCTCCATTTTTTAACAGAAGATTTAAGAAACTTAATCTGTATGATTTTTCATTCCACTCCCCAGTATGTTCAGTACTAGGCTTGCCCATATTTTAGTAGCAGCCACTCCTAATCACTTCAGAGATACAAATATTGGCTAATAGTATTTCATGAATAATTTAATAAATAGAGAAATGTTTAATAACTATATAAGTACAAACTTCAAACACTTTTCTATATAACCATAGATACTGTTATCTATATTGTCTAGATTAGCATTCTTCAACCTTGTGACACCTGTGAATTTATACTTATTCTGACTAACTGTCTACAGACTAGAACAGAAGTTATAACCAAGAAAATATGCCAGTGTTTTTTCAATCTTTCTAGATCTGCACACTGGCACCAGTCCTTGGATCACTGGCTGAAAATACTGGTGTAAACATATAGAGTGGAGGCTATAATGATATTTAATATTTTTGTAAGCTTGGTGATGGTATGTTATCTGTTATTTGGTCAAATATGTCTTGATGTAGAAACTATATTTTAGATGTGATTATCATCTAAATCAATGGCCTTCATGTAAAATAAATTATAGTTGTCTCCTCTCATCTTTGGGGATCATGTTCTAAAATCTCTTGTGGCTGTCTGAAACAGTGGCTAGAACTGGTCCCTGTAATATCCTGTTATTTTTCTGTAGTAAGATGACTTTAATAAAATTTATTTTAAAAATTGGATACCCAAATAGATCATCTATAATAGGTAATGAAATGAACTAATTATAACAACATACTGGAATAAAATATATGTAAATGTGGGCTCTCAGGATATCTCATTCCATGTAATATTTTCAGGTTGAGGTTAGCTGAGGGTAACTAAAACTGTAGAAAGTAAGGTAAGATATAAGAGATAAGGGATAAGAGAGTACTCTGTACTGTCCACAATGTGAATGGGCTCAAAGACATTCAAAGAAATGCTATTAAAAGAAACGACTGGAAGGCTCTGAGAAGGAATACACCCAAATTCCAGGACTGGACAATTGGATAATTGAACATTTCCAATTCTGGACTCAACTGACTGCCTTTACTCTCTCCAGCATCTCATACCTTGCAGCTTGCCTGTAGATTTTGGAATTGGCAGTCTACACAACCATGTGAAATGACATAAAAATCATGTTAAAAGCTTCAGGGCAATTCTAATGTGCACTGAGGGTCAAGAATCAGTGAATTATGTAGTCTTTGGAAAGAGGCGAAGGCAGTGCTGAGAAAGCACAGAGAGCCCTTTTTCCTGGGGCATAAAATGCAGCCACCTATAAGGGACAAATTATCCAGGAACAATATTCACACTGATTACACCTCTTCACCCCTGGCATTCACTGCTAGCTCACTGAAACTTTCCCATTTCAGAAAACCTATAATTTATGGAATTCCTTTGAAGATGCCTTGGTGAATAATGCATATCTGCCGTCATCAAATGATTTTGTCATTCTAAGTGGCTCTGACCAATATGAATAGTCAGAATTGAGCTCCTGCTGGACATGAAGGAGGATCGCCCTTCTATTCATAATTACCTGATGTCATTGGAAAAAGAGATTTGCCCTGGATTCACAAAAGACTTGGCTTGACATGTTACCTTATCTTAACCATATGTGCTTGGGCAGGTTAAAAAAAGTGTCTTTTGAACACTCGAATGATATTCATTTCTCCCAAGATAAATAGATTCTGTTGAACATATTCATTTTTCAAAGACCATTCAGTTTCAAGGATCACACACCTGATCTTTAGCTGGGTGGCGCTGTCAGAGCCAGATGAAGTGAGTGGAGACAAATTAGTGAAGGTCATGCCTGTGGACTCAGCTGCCCTTGGTCGGAGCGGCTGTCATATTGTTGCTGCCACAGTTCCCCCCTGCAAGAACCTTGGCCTCTAACCCTTGTCCTAATTTATTGAGGTGAAGCTTAAAAGCAAAGCTATTTTTACCTTTGGGCACAATGACAGCCAGCACCATATAGAGAAGGAGTGTGCTGGGCAGCAAAGTTGCAAAAGATGTATGTTTGCATTTGTTCTTGATCTACACCATTTGCTCCCCAGCACATCTCTCACCCCTGGTGAGTTGCTGGCAGAAATAGTGTGTGTGCACGATGTGTAGGGGCCAATGTCATGTTACTGTCCACCAGAAACAAATAATGCCCCACCTGTTACTGCAATACTGCTTTGTAATGCATGACAACCAAGGGACTTTACATCATTCTCATTTGGTTCACATAACTGCTGCCTATCGCCATCAGGACACAAAGGAAATTATGCAGGAGTCATGACCCCACTTTCTGTGCCCATCTTCCACATAATTAGGAAATGGTAGTTCCAGGGTGAGATCTTGCTTTAGTTCTTAAATACAAAGTAATATTTGCCTATGCCTTTTACCAACAACAAAAAAAATATATGTGCAGTGCCTGTGGAAGAGTTAAGGAGGGATCTGAAGAAAACACATTGCCTGGGATTTGAGTCTTAGTAAGCAGGCAGATGCCCAGAGCTCCTCCTCACTATTAAGGCCAGTTGAATACTGTGCTTGGATGCTGAGTGGGCAGAATGAGGTGTAAGGAGGTGAAGCATCTCCTGGGACTGTGTAGCTCCTGGCTGACAGGAAAGATTGACCTATCTTATAAGGTCTGTGAGGCTTGACAAGGCCAGGGCAAAGCAAGAATGCTGCTTTTCTACAGAGCATGTCTGTGAGCTGATGAAAGAGAAAGCAGAAGACTAGACTTAATGGGTACCCTGATCCTGGCTGATGTCATGTGCAGTGAGTCCAGAACACAATTTCACCAAGAGTGAAACTGGGCATCTGAGCTGTGTGTGAATATATGTATGACTCTGAACCTGGCAGGGAAAAGGGGTGTTTTATGTGTTTTCCTATGCAATCTGATAATTTTTAGTCCAAGAACTTTATCACTGACAATATTAAAAAAAGAATAACCCTTTCAGATGATAAAAAGCATAGACACTCGGTCAAGGTAATTTGAGTTTATTCTTGTGATATGTGTCAGGGCTTCTGGACTTCTGGAATCCTCAGAATTATCCCCATGTAAATTAATACCTTTTTAAAAAAAAGTTCATCAAAATGATAGTTGTTGTATCACACAATGATGACAAGAGTTATTAATTTTTAACTGAAAATTTTGTTGAAGGTTGATTGTGGCATATTATCTACAATAACAAAAGTTGAAAACATGTTAGGTGATCAAATAGAAGTCAAGGTACATTTTACCATAATAAAGTTTTTAGAAGTGTTACAGGGGCCAGGAAGGGATATGACATACTGGTGGAGAACATGCCTTGCAGGTGTGTGTCCCAGTGTTTAATTCCTGTCACCACCAAAACACAATGAGCCATGTAAAAATAATGCTTCAAAGACTAGTGAATGGCATGAAAGTACTCAATATTAATGATAATTTAAGCAATTGTATAATGCCATATAATAATTTTGCTTCCTATATTATTAACTGGTACTATTTTTAAATTACAAATGCAAATATAGCATCTATATGCATGAAACACTTAAATAAAACATCAAATTATAGTATGATCATTCTTCAAAATTGGGGAGTTAATGCTATTTTTTAAATTTCCTTCCCTTTCCTTTATTGTTAGTTAATGATGTTGGTTTGTATAGCCCAGTGTTTACAAACAGACATGACTTTGGTTCTCAATCATTTAATTGTGTTGCTCACTGGGTGTTACACATTGGACTTAGGTCATGTACAGTCAGCCATGGTGCTCACTGACATTTGCCACCATTTTAGTTATGATGCTTTTACAAATACTCTTTAGTGGCTATACTCTTTGAGGACCAAAGTTATGGTTTTGGTGCTCTCCAGGAGCTCTCCAGAAACTCAGATGGGTAATATCTATAGACTGTACTTCCTGGCAATAGCACCCAGACATCTATGGTGTTCCCTGGTTATCTAGTGTGTAGCATTCAGCATTCTCACTCACACATTGTTTCAGTTGTGATGCTCACTGGTGTTCACACACCTTTTGTGGTTCTGATGTACACCTGTTTGTGGTAGAGCTGAAAATCTTTATGCTTTCAAGGACTTCAGCCAGCCGATCAATGAGGACCATGGTCAGCACATGTGGACTGTAGGGTTTGAACTCTTACCACATACATGTAAAGTCACTGAGCTGTTTCTTCAGGTTCACTGGTGACTTTCTTGGTAACCTTCATATCTGCAATTATAATTTTTCTCCACTGAATGTATTCTTATTACTGAAATAAACCCAAATGTTATTAGAGGATAATAAAGCAATTCTGAGTAAGAAACAAATTGAGGTAAAGTCATTCCATTACCCACCTTCACAATTTATTCATTTTCTACAGCATGAATTAAGAAACAAATGTCACCATGTGACCCAAGCTGAATGGCAACATCACACATATTAAGATAACTTTGGGTTGAGTTGTATACAGCTGCTAAGGGTGCTGAGTGGAAGTCATGAGTCCAGTTTGATAAGCTATCAGAAAATGTACTCTAAGCCTACACAGAAGAACTCTTTGCCTAGACTCTAGGCCCTAGAGGGTAAAAAATAAATGCCCTAAGGAACTTAAGACCCTGACTAAATTTATAAAGGAAGGTAAGTAGAGGATTAGAAAATAATTTTCTAGTTTTATATTTTTGTTTATTTGTAAAAATATTTTCAGTGATTCTGAGATTACTCATTGCTCAGTGATCAGGCCATGCTGGTCAGGCTCCAGCCATGTGGTGCTGGGGATCAAAATGTGGTTGACTACATGCAAGGCAACTGTATTATCCCTATACACACTCTCTCTCTCTCTCTCTCTGGCTCTAGTGAATAATTTTCTGTGACTAGATAAAAATATGGCTGGAGAGATAATGATGTGTGATGAAAATAAAAAGTTAGGGCGAGACCTGACCATGAGAAATAATTGAAAGTTTCTTCTGAAGTTTGTAGTGTTCAAATTTTGGTCATTCAGTTCTAATGATAGCTGATAAGATTATTAAGTGGTTATGGCCTTTATGAACAAAAAATATGAGGACAGAAAAAATAAGGGTATCTTTCAGAATACATCACTTATACTAAGGCTAAGAAAAATCACAAGTTGGGGCCGGAGAGATAGCATGGAGGTAAGGCGTTTGCCTTTCATGCAGGAGGTCATTGGTTCGAATCCCGACGTCCCATATGGTCCCCCGTGCCTGCCAGGAGCAATTTCTGAGCCTGGAGCCAGAAATAACCCCTGAGCACTGCCGGGTGTGACCCAAAAACCACAAAAAAAAAAAAAAAAAAAAGAAAAAGAAAAATCACAAGTTCACAGAAAGTTGCAAAGAACAGCATAAAGAAGTTCTATGCAACCTATTTCTCTTTTCCTGATGTTAGTATTACACAGCCAAACGTCAAAACTAGAAAATCCACATTGGCATAACGACAGAACTTGCTCAGATTTTTAATGGTAATGCACACAAAAATTTATTTGAATGCATATAAAAAGATGCATGTGGGTCCATTGTACCTGCAGACTGTGAAATCACCATCTCAGTAAGGATATAGAACTACATATTATCATAATATATCATCTTTTTATTTATTTCTTTTTTCTTTTTTTTTCTTTTTTTCCCTCCCCTATATCATCTTTTTAAAACTAATTAATTGATTAAAGAAAATGCATCACGTAGTTGACATAGTTGATATAATACACGTTTCCAGGTAAGTGAAAGCAAAGATATTAAAAATAGCAATAAAAAAATAAAATGTGGGGCAGGAGAGATAGCATGGAGATAAGGCATTTGCCTTGCATGCAGAAGGTCATTGGTTCGAAGCCCGGCATCCCATATGGTCTCTTGACCCTGCCAGGAACAATTTCTGAGCATAGAGCCAGGAGTAACCCAAGAGCATGGCCAGGTGTGGACCCCCCACAAAAAAAAAACAAACAAAAAAATGAAATGTAAGAGAAAAAAAAAAGAAAATGGAAAAGTAGAGTAGTAAATACATATGGGAAAATTATTGTAATTCCAATGAAGTCATGAATAAAATGGCAGATGGTATAGTAAACTCTTATTTTTAACTGTACATTCCATTCAGTTAAATTGGAGTGTTCCTTTAGGGATGATAGCATCAAAAAATGAAGATGTCTAGAAATTTAAAACACTTTTCCAGATATTATGACTTTCAGGAACATGTACTCAGCTGCCAGGCCTCCTGGAATATGGAAGATACAGGGGAAAATTGCCTGAACTTGCTCCAAAAAGCCCTGATGATATCAAACCCCCAAATACATGTTCTTGAAGGTGGCCAGATCAGTGTCCCCAAAGAGAATCATAGAGGGTCACAGATGAGGCAAGGCCATTGGAGAGAAATGGTGATTCTGGGTGATGGAGGCAGCAAGTGAGGCTTTGGCAGGGTAAGGGCTTGTCTCTCCTGAGATGGCCAGCTTTGGGCTGCATGAGTCTGTGTAGCCATAATCTTTCATAGCTCAGTTAGCATCTCATTCGAGAAAAGAGTGAGTCTATGGAGCTGGCCCCATTTGAATGTGGAGACTGCATTTGTGGGCTAGGTTACAGCTGCTAGACTTCTGGGAAGAAGGAAGGTGTGTGTGTGTGGGGGGGATGTTTGTACTCACTCCAAAATGTCCTAATGATATCAGTCCCAAAATCAATGTACCTGAAGTGTGTCAGATTGGTGTGCCCAAAGGGAATCATCAATGAGGCAGGGCCATTGGGGATAGTGAGATTAGGTATTAAAGGCAGCAAGCATGGCTTCAGCAGGGTGGAGTGGGCCCATCCTCTCCTCTCCAGATGGCCAGCTTTCTGCTGCATGACAACTCCCTTATCTTTATATTCAAAATTCCCAGCTCCTGACAATCATCAATGAATTCTTTAAAATTTCAATTTTAAGCTTCATGAGAGTGTGTGTTGAGACATATGCACAATTATTTGTAAAGTAGATCAAGGCACACTATGAATTTGTTTCTGTGGGAAGGAAGGAGAATCCCAAGTGGTGCTCAGAAGTTTTGGAGACCACTCCTTGATAACCCAGTGAGAACCTCAAGGTATTAATCTGCCAGTACTCGGGGACCAGGTGGTGCTGGTTATTGAATTAGGCAAGTTGTATGCAAGGGTATCTTGACCCTTGTGCTATATTACTAGTCTTAAGATTATTTTTTCTCAGTTTTGGTAAAAAAAATAAAAAGAAAAAAGAAAAGCCACATGCCTGCTATTAAACGATTTAAAAATAAAGGGTTTTTAAGATTTTTTTTTTGTTTTATTGGTTTTTGGGTCATAACAGGCAGTGCTCAGGGTTACTCCCTGGCTCTTTGCCCAGATTTCACTCCTGGCAAGCTCGGGGGACCATATGGGATGCAGGGATTCGAACCATCATCCTTCGTCCTTCTGCATTCAAGGCAGAAGCCCTACCTCCATGCTATCTCTCTGGCCTCTTAATTAAAGATTTTTAATCATCAAAATTAGTTTAAATATAATCCTGAAATTTATGTCAGGAATGAATTAAAATAGTGAAGTAAATGCAGTAAGTTTAGTTCTTGTTACATCTGCACTGATTTATCAAGTAATGTTGGGGACCCAGTTTGGTTGTTATTTTTTTTCTACACTGTTTTTATAAGTTGAAATATAAAACAATATATTGCATTTTTCTATATTTGTGTAACTTGTGTTATATATCATTTTATGTAAGAGGTCATTCCCTTCTTGTCTTATCAATTCTGTGCCATATACTCAAAGTATTATTTCTTACAATGAAAGCTAAACTATTAGGAGGGCGAAATGGTAAATTATCTTTCACAGATTTTACTCATGTTAGTGTTGGCAAGATGTCATTGTTCTGCTTATTGCTACTGGTTTTCTTATTTATTGTATTTTTCTACACCGTAAGTTTATCTTTTGTATTTCCTGATGTCTCACAAGCAGTGCTCATAGGGGATAGAAGCCCTTTTTGGCTATAGGATGGTTTAGTGTTAGGGCTTAAGATTGTGGTGAAGCTCAGACTGGCAGTGCTCAAGACTTTCAGAACATCTGACAGTTCTCAGAAGGGCCATGCGGAGCTGGGTTTGGAACTCAGTTCCCTGCATAGGTGAGGCATGCACCCTGCCTACTCAGTTGTCTTCCTGGTCCTCACAGTCGGGAACCACTGGGCAGGCGTAGATTTTCCCAGCCTGACGTCACAAACAGGAGACCTGCCTTCTGCGAAGTACTGCTTATAGCCGGTTTTCACGTTTGGAAGCAGTTCCTTGGCGTTCCAGCCCGTGAATGAGCCTCTGGGAGAGCGAATTTTCTGGGCCCTTTTCAGCCCACTCCCAAGAGGTTCAGGAAACAGGACAGTAGACAAACACACACAGGCAGCACTCACAGTTTTTCACAGTCAGGAACCACTCGTCTTCCTGGTCCTACACTGTCATTTTTTTTTAAAATTCAAAATATAGTATCTTTGATGATTGAACTTGTCATTATTAATAAAGTTTTGTCACAAACAATAAAGTGTAGGTGCAACCTAAACAAATGTTATTGTTAATAAGAAATGAGTCATTTCACATGGAAAGGCTATTTTGGTTCTGGCTTATTGTCTGTTCTTAGTTCTCCTTGTATTTACTTTGACTAGGGTGGGTAGATATATGGAATATATAAAAAGAGGTTTTTAGGTGATGATATGATTAAATCATTTTTATGCTCTAACCTGCTTAACCACTCCCTCATCCCCTCTTAGGGAATACATGGTGTTTTAAGTTACATTTGGAGGGTAAAGAACAAATATGAGCAAAATGTGCAGGCTTGTCTAAATTGATGGTATTATATGGTATACAGACATATCACAACAAAATAATCAAGACCCAGGGATAGGCAGGATGTGAACTCAGACCCAATAAAGAAGATACTGAACTTAGGAATTTAGGAAATAAGGTTTTTTTTTTTGCAGGAGAGTTGGCTAGAAGTATTTATTAGGGGTCAGTTATCAGTAGAAATTTTTTTTTAAGAATTTCTCACAGAGGAGAAATAAATAGTTTGCTGTTCCATTTACAGGGGAAAAATCAGATTTATTATTACTTTCTAAAGTTAGGTTTTGGTAACACCTTTTATAATTTTTTAATTATAAATGAGAATCATATTTCTTAGGTCACATTGTGTTATAAGGATAATATTTATTAGATAAATGTTAACATTTGTTTAAATTAAGCTGCTGTTAAATAAGTAACTATTACTGTCTCCTTTATGAGCAAAGGCATAATCAGATGCAAAGTAGGAGATGATAATATTTGGAAGGCATTCGGTTTCTGTCCTTTATAAAGACATTCTATAAATGTTCACACAGTTGACATTTCAATTCCATTGTACTTTCAACACTGTTTTGACACAGGAACATTCTTTAATTTCAATGTCTGGTAGAGCCTGTTCTCTTTGGGACTCTTGGACATTACTAAATATGTCTGGAAGGAGTAATTTTTCTTTGCCTTCTTGTCTTTGAATTCGGAATCCTTGGTGAAATAGAAAACATTTATCTCTTTTCTCATTAAACAATGGTTTGGTCAGACACGCCGTGATTTGTCTTAATGAAGAAATCTAGGTCAGCCCACAAGTCTCAGCGTGAGTCTGACTTCCTCAGTATGCTGGATGGACTCCGGGAGCCTCATCCTCTTTTGGCAGGAAATGGACAGAAGGTCATCCAGGATATCTTCCTGCATTCTGGTCTGGAATTCTCTTTAAGTGTATAATTGAGAGAGAGAGAGAAAGAGAGAGAGAGAGAGAGAGAGAGAGAGAGAGAGAGAGAGAGAGAGAAAGTATATAATTGAGAGAGAGAGACAGAGAGAGAAAGAGAGAGAGAGAAAGAGAGAGGAGAGGGAGAAAAAGGGGGAGAGGGAATGAGAGAAAGATTGGTATCTTATTTCTTTATAGACAGACAGTGTCTTGCTTTATAGACTGAGTTGCATTAATCTCTTTTTCCAAGATATTGAGTAATTATTTAAACTAATCAACACAGAAAAAGACTAGTTACAGACTAGATCTCTTTGGCAGAGTCATTACTTATCTTCTCCAACTGCTCGAGTTATGATTCATATGAACTTTTTAATTTGTCCGCAGTAACTGGAGACAGGGGTTCTGCTGGAGATTAGTGAAGCCCCACCAGATCACTCATTTCCCATGTGACAACTCAAGTTGGAAGATGACAACCAGACAGCTGGCAATCATACTGTTTCCAGAAGCTGAGGTGCTAATTGTTTTGAAAGATTAAAGTAAAACTACCAAGGCAAAGCTACCAAGGAGAAAACTGATGGGTTGGAAATATTGACAGTATCTTTATTCCTGCTTACAATTTAGAGTCAGAATGTATTAGATCTCTTCTCTCTGTTTTCAAAAATGTGGAAGTTAATACCAGCAGATCCTAGTAAGAGAAGTCTGTGAAGCTACACCCTGCTTTGGGGCTTCCTGATCCATTGCATCTGCCAGACTTCATGGCTGAGGAGGCTGTTGCATTGTGAACAGACAGGAAAGGTGGATATTTGTTATGGTCCCTGTGAGCCCTATTTGCCTTTTTTGTTCTTTTTCTTCTTTGAGAGTTAGTCTGAGATAGAATGAGAAAGGACTAGGAGGATAGAAAGAGGAAATTCTTTTTTTTTTAATTTTTTTAATATTTTTTATAATTTTTTTGTTTGTTTGTTTGTTTTGTTTTGGGGGCACACCTGGTGTTGCTCAGGGGTCACTCCTGGCTGTCTGCTCAGAAATAGCTCCTGGCAGGCACCGGGGACCATATGGGACACCGGGATTCAAACCAACCACCTTTGGTCCTGGATGGGCTGCTTGCAAGGCAAATGCCACTGTGCTATCTCTCCGGGCCCATTTTTTATAATTTTTATTTTAATCATAGTGGCTTACATATTGTTCTCAGTAATATTTTAGGTACATATTAACTTTGAGTCAGGGGAATTCCCACCACCGAATTGTGCTCCTTCCACCCCATCCCGTCCTGCCTCCCATAGTCTCCACCCTCACCCCCGGGGGCTGCTAGAATGAGTGGTCTCCTCTGTGCCTAGCTTACTACTTAGTGATCTTACAACTGTTTGGTCATGGTACCTCCATTATATCCCCCTCTAATTGGGAGGCAAGACTAGATAGTTAAAGTTATGTGGTTTTGTTTGAAGAAGAGAAAAGTTATAAGATGAGGTAAAAATCAAATATGTCGAAAATGGGCAGAGTCCTTCTAGAGGCCTCGGTTTGGGAGAAGAAGGGGAAAAAGAAGGTGAAACACCACAACAGTATAAAAAGAAGTATCGAATAAAATATCCAGTGAGCACTAAAGCAATAAAGATAGGCACCATATACTTGCCATGGACCTGAAATAAAAAACATGACAGAGCACAAAACGGAAGAAGAGAGAAGAAAGAAAAAGTAAATAATTTAAAAAAAATGGAGACAATCAGTTCAATATCCACACCAATTCAAAGAAATAGACAAAAACTAGATAGATAAAAAGAAAAAAAAGATTATTTTGTGCTTTTTGTCAGAAAGAGGAAATTCTTATTGGATCTGAGTAGAATCCACCTCTATCCTATCAAGCATATGATCTGCACAGTTGACCATGCAGTCTACTTTGTAAGAAGATGCAAATAACCAGGAATGGAAGCTAACTGCTCTGCAGAATTAGGGCACTCCTGGGTGTTCTGGACTCATTGCCCATGGTGTTATCTTAATGAACTGTGGAAGGCAGAATAGTCAAATCTTAAAGCTCTATTCAATTTCTCTTAAGAAGGGAGACAGCCTGAGGCAAAAAACGCTGCAGGTTTCTGGGAGAAGTAGCTAAGCTGGTACCAGAATCATTATCATTAAGAGAAGAGGTGACATTGAGTCTGTCATTTGACTTGCCCAAACAACCTGGCACTGTGTCAATGTGAGGAAGGGAAGAGGGACCTTTTTCTTTGAGAAGCTAGCCAATCAGTTTCTTTTTGTTTAAAATATTGTGAAAAATTGAGTCAATGATGTGCTGATACAAGAATCAGGTCTAGGAAGTGAAGCATTTTTGGACTTCTGTGAGTATTCTTGAATGTGGTGGGTATTTATGTTGTGGTGTCCAAAATATTATTAAGAAGGTAAATATATAAGATTCTTTAAATCCACCGAAACCAAATTGATTCTTCTCATGGTACAGAAATTGAATATGAGTACTTGTGCATTAATCTTGATCTTCTAACTTTTTTTTATCTAACAGGTATTTTATACTTCATTTAGAATCCATACAAACATGAAATTATCTCACATTTAAATTGCCCTGTATTTTTGCTTTAGGGAAATAGAAATATTTTATCATAAAATAAGGAAAACTGTACAAAAATAAAGTACTATATAAAGACTCAAAAATCACATTATGGTTTATTTTGTCATTTAGACAATATTTTTTGATAAGGTTAAGTTTTCTATCTTGATTTCAGTTTTATATTATATTATTTGTGGTATAATAATGTATTTTCTTTGTTATAGTTAAAAATACATCTGTTCATTGATTTTGAGAAGTGATCTACCCACCCAGTTTTAAGATGAGTTAACTGAAATATACTCTCATATATGTCTGACAGTATAAAATCAAGTAGGATTTTAAAAAGTAGATAAAAATAGAAAAATGTTACATTTTTTCTCTTTGAATATATATCACTGAAGTCTACATCAATGCATGCTTGATTTTCCTCTAAGTCACTCAAATATAAATGCATATTTCTCTATTAGCTAAACTAGAATGTGGGGGTAGAGCTATCCAAATGAAATATAAAATCATTCATTATTCTTGCAGAGAGTGTGTCAGCACGCTACAGGTAATGCTTCTGTGATAAAACTGTAAATGACCCTCATAGGAATCTTTGGAGACTGTCAGCTTAGCAATTTGAAAACCTTTTAGAACTAAGACTAGCCAAGTAAAAAATGTCTTTCTGCTGAATATCCATTCATTTGTTTTCTCACAACCTCTAAGCTTTTTCGTTTTTCATTCCTCAACATTGACACCCACTCATCTAAACAGTTTCTCAGCTACAAAGCTCTCTAGTTTCCGGGGCCCACTTGTGCTGACCATCCTTCTCTCTGCACAAGAACAGTTGGTCTTCTGCTTCCCACTCTTTCCTCGATATTAAGGTCAAATTTCAAGTTCCACCCTCTACAAAATACTTTTCTGTTTACATATTAACTTAGCTTCTTTTTGATCCCATTCCTACAAAAATTGAATTTGATTTCATTGCCTCTAGCATGTTCAGTTTCTAAAGAGAATTTGTGTTATTTTATATCCTCTACCTCTTAAACACAGCAACTCTTAGATGTTTATAATTTACACCAGGCTTTGTATTAAAGAAGTGTTTGTTTATCTACTCTTCATACCTCTTAAGCCTTCATATATGTGCACAGGTGAAAATAAGTCTCCAAAGACACAAGTAGCTTAGAGTGAAATATAGCTCACAGGCTGTCTACAGGAGATCTGGGAACAGAAAGCTGTTTCCTTTGGGGTTCATCAACTTATGGTGTGTGTATTTCTATATCTAGCAGAGAAAGCATGGTCTCCTCCACCATAGGAATGTCTTCGTAGACTCTTTGGATAAAGTCACCATCCATCCTTCTGTAAGAGCAAAAAAGGTCAAAATCCCTTAGGCTGCTTCTCTTGGCTGTTTCTCCTATGGCAGCTTCTGATGACAACCTGTCACTCAGAAACATTTCTAAAATGATTCTGGAGAAGGAAGAATTCACTGTGGAATATTCAATAATTTAGAATATTGTTCCTAAATCCAGAAGTACTTACATTCTTGGCACATATTAAATATTAACAACCATTGACAATTCTATAGTGTACATGGTAAATGAGCAGTCTCACTCTCTTCCCCAGGATTGTTTTGCAGGAAAAACGATTTTTGAAATGATTTTGTGTTAGTAATCATCGCTGAAAGAGGATGAGGAACCTTAATGCAGTGCAAGGAATCAAACTTAGTTCAGCTACATGCAAGGCAAGTGCCTTAGGGAAGAAAATGATTCTATCTCCATTAACCTAGTTTCAACATGGTTTATAAGAGGTAGAGTGATAGTATAATGTGTAGGATGCATTCCTCGCATTCAGTCTATTTAGGTGTTTTCCCTAGCATCCCCTATGGTTCCCTGAGCCCTGCCAGGAGTGATTTCTGAGTGCAGAGTTAAGAGTTAAGTGTGATTTATAAACAAAAGCAAAAAGACGTTTGTATTGTGTCTCCACTGCTATTAATTTTTCCCTTATCACCTTAAAAAAAATAAGAAGCCAGAGCGATGGTGCAAATATAGGGTATTTGTCTTACACACTGCTGACCCAGGACGGACCATGATTAGAACCCTCGGCATCTCATATGGTTCCCCAAGCCAGGAGCAATTTCTGAGCGCATAGCCAGGAGTAAAACCTGAACATCACCAGGGGTGGTTCAAATAAAAGAATACAAACAGTAAATAAATAAAAGGTAAGATTCTGGGGGGTAAGAGGAGAGCTCAAAGCGTTCTTATTTATGCATTGTATGCAGGAATCTTGAGCTCTAGACCTAACATCTCTGCACCACCTTCAAGACTTTCTACCAAGTAATATGCCAAGAGAAGCTGCTAAATACTGGTGGGTTTTACTAAAAACAAACAAAACAATAAACAAACAAATAAAAGAAAAAGTTGATGTTTCTGTCATATTAGGAAAGTAATCACATATAATGTTTTACATATCAATTTGTGTTACACAATCTGGTACTTAAAACATTGACTGGGTTGAAAACATAAAATTATATTCATTCAAAGCACAATCCCTTGAGTTGTGACATTTATGTGGTTTCAAAGGCTGGATATGAACAATAAAATAATATACTACACCTAAACAATTATTTTGTAGTAGGATTGTATAGTTGGAAATGGCTGATTAGAAGTAATTCTGGGATATCTAATTATGTATGTAGTTGAGATAAATGACTCTGCACAGTTGCCTCCCCCACTGAAAAAAGACATCATGATCCATTTAATTTCTTTATTGGATGGGAGTTAGGGGTACACCAATGGTCCTCAGGACATACTGCAGGCTCTGTGCTCAGGGATCACAACTGGTAGAGTTTAGGGGTGCTGGGGATTGAACCTGTGTCAGCCATGTTTTAAGCAGACTCTGTGGCCAGAGAGATAGTACAGTAGGTAAGGCTCAGTGGAGAAGGCAGAAATAAATGTGTAAATTAGTCATGGTTTCATTCAGTAGGCCTTTACTTTTATCTTCCATACCTGACCTTCCACATATTTCCTTCCTATATTTGGTCTTTAGATGAAGTTATTTAAAGTATTATCCTGAAGCTGATGCTACAGTTGTTACTCTACTTTATTTTTTTTTTTTTTGGTTTTTGGGCCACACCCGGCAGTGCTCAGGGCTTACTCCTGGCTGTCTGCTCAGAAATAGCTCCTGGCAGGCACGGGGGACCATATGGGACACCGGGATTCGAACCAACCACCTTTTTTGGTCCTGGATCGGCTGCTTGCAAGGCAAACGCCGCTGTGCTATCTCTCCGGGCCCCTCTACTTTATTTTTTTAATAAATAAAAACAGATTGGTTAATTTGTTGATGCTATTGTTAATTTAGCAAATGTATTATGTGTTTACTATAATAGTATTTCATCAATGCTGGTCATTATATGAGTTGTTGAAACCAAGATGAGACCAAAGCTTTTAAAGCTTTTTTTCTTGACATCTAGTCCTCAATACTTTCTAAAATCTTCTCTTCATTCACCACTCTTGACCCAACTATAATTGTCCCCTCCCAGGATGGTAGGCTTCCTGTGTATATTCTGATTGTTTTAAACAATGCATCTTTATAATGAAAAAATTACAAGTAGTCTGATTTAACTATTTGGTTTGTTGAATTAAATGATTTTTTATCTAAAGTTATGTTTTTTCTCCATCTACTATGAACCTATGAGTGATCTGAATCCTACTTCTTTCTTTGAATCTATTCTCTGCCATTTTTGGCGGGGGGGGGGGGTTTAGGCCACACCCAGTGACGTTCAGGGGTTACTCTTGGTTATGCGCTCAGAAATCGCTCCTGGGGCTCGGAGAGATAGCACAGGCGTTTGCCTTGCAAGCAGCCGATCCAGGACCTAAGGTGGTTGGTTCAAATCCTGGTGTCCCATATGGTCCCTGGTGTCTGCCAGGAGCTGTTTCTGAGCAGACAGCCAGGAGTAACTCCTAAAGAAATCGCTCCTGGCATGGGGGACCATATAGAACGACGAGGGATTGAACCGTGGTCCGTCCTAGGCTAGCACGGGCAAGGCAGACACTTTACCACTTGTGCCATCACTCCAGTCCCCTCTGCCATTTTTCTGAAGTCAGTTTGCCTTAGCTTTATCAGTCCCCTTTCTGCAGAATCACTGTGGAATGTCTTCATAGAAAAGGCCCCAGTGAGTCATTTGCCTATTCATGCCTACGTGTGGCCCACCACATAAATTCAAATCTCACTTGACTATGTGATTTTGACTTCTTAGACAAGAACAAGTGTGATAAACAGAGGTTTGATAAATACTTTCCATTGGGGATTTTTTTTCCTCTGGCTGCTTGTGGAAGAAGCCTAATTTTCCCTGCTGTTTGATGATTGACAAATGGCTCTGTCAACCTCTATCCATGCTCCAGATATAGAGTGGGTACAGTCGCATGAGTCATCTCCAGCCTCCTAGGATGCCTGTGATAGGTGATTCAGACCAATCCGATGGCCCATTTTGACAATATCTTAAGTCACAAAGTTTGGGATTTCTAGTATTATATAGTGGTTAAAAATTAACTGCTAATTAATTCTTGTCTTTGGATCCTAGAACTAATTGTCCCCTGTGTTTGGAAGTCATCTTCCTATATCCTCTTATTAATAGATCCCAGTAGCCATTTAGATCTTTGTTTAAAAGTCACCAGACTTAAAGGCCTTTTCTGACTGTTCTGTCCCAAAATAGTTTAACATATACTTTTTGTCAAGTTTTTCTTTTTTATATCATAATACTTAGTCTTTTTAAGCTTTCCACTTTTTATAAAATCAAAGGCACTATTACTTGTACCTAGTTATTTTAGAAATTTAAAACCTGAAGCTACTGCATGTTTTGATTTGATGAAATACTTTTGCATTGCATTATTTTTTGTCTATTGAGAAAATACATTTCATGAGAAGAGGGGCAGGTTGGATACCTTCCATAATTTTCCATATTTATATATTGATGGGGCATGTTCTATGTGCTAGAGTATTTGGTACTGATTTAATAGTGGCAAACAAAACAACAAACATCTCTGCACTAATGTAAGCCAACAGATAATAAATAAGATGAATAAAAATGTAGTGGTCACATGCAATTGACTGCTATAAAGAAAATGAAGGCAACAAATAGAAAATCAAAGTGGCAATTTTTCAGGGAGGGAGTACAGAGCATGAAAACCGGCTAAGCTTTGCAAAAGCCGGCTCCCTGTGTGTGACACCAGGCGGGGAAAATCCGCGAAAGTACACTGGCCCAGTGGGGCTCAAATGTGAAAAACTGTGAGTGTGACCTGTCTATGTCTGTCTACTGTCCTCTTGCGTGAAACTCTTGCGAGTGGGGCAAAAAGAGGCTCCAGAAACCTTGCTTGCCCAGACGCCATTTTCAGGGAGGGACTACAGAGCATGAAAACCGGCTAAGCTTTGCAAAAGCCGGCTCCCTGTGTGTGACACCAGGCGGGGAAAATCCGTGAAAGTACACCGGCCCAGTGGGGCCCAACTGTGAAAAACTGTGAGTGTGACCTGTCTATGTCTGTCTACTGTCCTCTTGCGTGAAACTCTTGCGAGTGGGGCAAAAAGAGGCTCCAGCGGAGCACGGCCGCGTAGCGAAGCGGAGCGGCCATGCACTCTTTTTAAGGAAAGAACTCCATTGCAACAAGAAGGAAAAATCACACTAAGAACGGCACTATATCACAGAAGCAAACATTTCTCTCCGGACTGTCTTCTCTGTTGCATGCTCGGGCCTAAGATTTGACCCAGTGTGAGGCTTCATCCACGGAGGACTCCCCTACCTTAGAGGCAAGTCAGCCCATCCAGAAAGGGAGGAGCCAGAAGAGTGTGCTGCCTGCATCATATAGACAATGAATACCACCACAGCACGTAGAAAAACCCACAATACAAGTGTGACAATGGGGAAACAACGCAGGCCAGCATCAGACAGAGAATGAAGATGACAATTCTGAGGACCAGATAATGACCAACCAACTAATCAACCTCTCAGATAAGGACTTTAGACTAGCAATATGGAAGATGCTCAATGGACTCCAAGAAACCATGGATCGAGTTGAACAGAACACTAATAAGAACCAAGAAAATATGAAGACAGAAATCACAAAACTCCAAACTGAAATAACATGTCAACTAACAGGACTGAAAAAGTCAGTAAACGAAGTGAATGACAAAATGGATAAGCTCTGGGACAGGGTATCAGAAGCTAAGAATAGACTTGGTGCTGTGGAAGATGAGATACATAACAATTCCATACAGCAAGAGAGATTGGACAAAAAACTTAAAGCAAATGAGCAGACAATGGAAAAATTAGTCAAAGAATGGGAACAGATAAAAATAGAAGTCTATGATAAGATCAACAGAAACAACTTAAGAATCATTGGAGTACCAGAGACCCAGGAAGAAAATTTCCAGGAAGAATCAACGGTCAAGAACATCATTAAAGAGAAACTCCCAGAGCTAAACAATATATGTGATCAAATCCTGCATGCCCGAAGAGTACCAACCAAAAGAGACCCCAGAAAAACCACCCCAAGACACATCCTAGTCACAATGACAAATCCCACAGATAGAGACAGAATTCTGAAAACAGCAAGATCAAAAGGGGAAATTACATTCAAGCAAGCATCCTTGAGATTTACAGCAGACCTGTCACCAGAAACACTCAATGCCAGAAAGCAGTGGTGGGATATTGTGACAAGACTGAATGAAATGAATGCTTCACCCAGAATACTATACCCAGCAAAACTCACTTTCCGGTTTGACGGAAGAATACATGGCTTCACAGACAAAAAACAGCTCAGAAACTTCACAGACACAAAACCAGTTTTAAGAGAAAAACTGAAAGACCTAATCTAAGACAAGACTACTCAAAAGACACACCAACTTTCGATATAAAGATGGCATTAAATTTCAGGACAATTCTTTCTCTCAACGTCAATGGACTAAATGCACCAGTTAAGAGACACAGAGTGGCTAAATGGATCAAAAAACTCAATCCAACCTTCTGCTGCCTACAAGAAACGCACCTGAATAGTCAGAACAAACATAGACTCAAAATAAAAGGCTGGAGAAAAATTATCCAAGCAAACAACACCCATAAAAAAGCTGGAGTGGCCATACGAATATCAGATAATGCAAACTTTATACTCAGGAAGGTTGTAAGGGACAAAGATGGACATTTTATATTAATCAAGGGGTACGTAGAGCAGGAAGAATTCACTCTCCTAAACATATATGCACCGAATGAGGGGCCAGCAAAATATTTAAAACAACTGTTGACAAATCTGAAAAACAATATCAATAACAACACAATAATTGTGGGGGACCTTAACACGGCTTTGTCAACACTGGATAGGTTAACCAGACTGACACCCAACAGGAATATACTAGACCTGAGGAGAGAAATGGAAGAAAGAGGCCTAGTGGATGTATATAGGGCACTCCATCCCCAGAAACCTGGATACACATTCTTCTCCAATGTACATGGGACATTCTCCAGGATAGACTACATGCTGGCACATAAAACATACCTCCATAAGATCAAGAGGATAGAAATTTTGCAGACTACTTTCGCTGACCACAAGGCTCTGAAATTATTTGTGAACTCCAAAGGGACTCAGAAGAAACACTTTAACACCTGGAAGTTAAACAGCCTCATGCTCAATAACCAGTGGGTCCGAGATGAAATCAAGGAGGAAATCAAAAGGTTCCTGGAAACAAATGACAATAAAGACACAAACTATCAGAACTTATGGGACACAGCAAAAGCAGTACTGAGAGGAAAATTTATAGCTTTGCAAGCACACATCAGGAAGGAAGAAGGAGCTTACCTGAGTAGCTTAATGATACAGCTAATAGAACTAGAAAATGCTCAACAAAAGGACCCAAGAATAGGAAGACAGAAGGAAATAACAAAGCTGAGAGCAGAAATCAACGAAGTGGAAACTCAAAAAAACAATCCGAAAGATCAATGAAAGTAGAAGTTGGTTCTTTGAAAAAATAAACAAGATTGATAAACCACTGGCAAACCTAACAAAGAAAGAGAGAGAGAAACTTGATAACTCGTATCAGAAATGAAAAAGGAGAGATCACTACTGATATGACAGAGATTCAAAGGGTAATCAGAAACTACTTTGAAAAACTCTACGCCACTAAAAATGAGAACCTGGAAGAAATGGATAAATTCTTGGACTCTTATAATCTTCCACGGTTGAATGAAGAGGATGTAGCATATCTAAACACCCCCATCACCATTGATGAAATTAAAACAGTAATCAAATGTCTGCCGAAAAACAAAAGCCCAGGTCCAGATGGATTCACTAATGAATTCTATCAAACTTTCCCAGAGGAACTACTGCCAATCTTGGCAAGACTCTTTCATGAAATTGAACAAACAGAAACACTTCCAAATAGCTTCTATGAAGCCAACATCACCTTGATACCTAAACCAGACAGAGATGCTACAAAAAAAAGAAAATTACAGACCAATATCACTGATGAATGCAGATGCAAAGATCCTCAACAAAATCCTGGGAAATCGGATTCAATGCCTCGTTAAAAAGATCATCCACTACGATCAAGTAGGTTTCATCCCAGGAATGCAAGGATGGTTTAACATCCATAAATCTATCAACATAATACACAACATCAATAACAAGAAAAATAAAAACCACATGATCATATCAATAGATGCAGAGAAAGCATTTGATAAGGTCCAACACCCATTCTTGATCAAAACTCTCAGCAAGATGGGAATGGAGGGAACCTTTCTCAATATAGTGAAGGCCATCTACCACAAGCCAGTGGCAAATATTATCCTCAATGGAGAAAAACTGAAAGCCTTCCCTCTAAATTCTGGCACAAGACAAGGCTGTCCCCTCTCACCACTCCTATTCAACATAGCACTGGAAGTACTTGCTATAGCGATTAGGCAAGAAAAGGATATCGGCGTGTCAGGACGGCCGCGCGGTCTAAGGCAAGAAAAGGATATCAAGGGAATCCAGATAGTAAAGGAAGAAGTCAAGCTCTCACTGTTTGCAGATGACATGATACTCTACTTAGAAAACCCTAAAGACTCTATCAAAAAGTTTCTAGAAACAATAGACTCATATAGCAAGGTGGCAGGCTACAAAATTAACACACAAAAATTAATGGCCTTTCTATACACCAATAGTAATAAGGATGAAATGGACATTAAGAAAACAACCCCATTCACAATAGTGCCACACAAACTCAAATATCTTGGAATCAACTTGACTAAATATGTGAAGGACCTATACAAAGAAAACTATAAAACTCTGCTCCAAGAAATAAGAGAGGACACAACGAAATGGAAACGCATACCCTGCTCATGGATTGGCAGGATTAACATCATCAAAATGGCAATACTCCCCAAGGCATTATACAGATTTAATGCCATCCCTCTAAAGATACCCATGACATTCTTCAAAGAAGTGGATCAGACACTTTTGAAATTCATTTGGAACAATAAACACCCTCAAATAGCTAAAGCAATCATTGGGAAAAAGAATATGGGAGGAATTACTTTCCCCAACTTTAAACTGTACTACAAAGCAACAGTTATCAAAACAGCATGGTATTGGAATAAGGATAGGTCCTCAGATCAGTGGAATAAGCTTGAATACTCAGAAAATGTTCCCCAGACATACAACCACGTAATTTTTGATAAAGGAGCAGGAAATCCTAAATGGAGCAGGGAAAGCCTCTTAAACAAGTGGTGTTGGCACAATTGGATAGCCACTTGCAAAAAATTGAACTTAGACCCCCAGCTAACATCATGTACGAAGGTAAAATACACATGGCCAAAAGACACATGAAAAAATGTTCCACATCACTAATCATCAGGGAGATGCAAATCAAAACAACGATGAGATACCACCTCACACCCCAGAGAATGGCACACATCACAAAGAATGAGAATAAACAGTGTTGGCGGGGATGTGGAGAGAAAGGAACTCTTATCCACTGCTGGTGGGAATGCCGTCTAGTTCAACCTTTATGGAAAGCGATATGGAGATTCCTCCAAAAACTGGAAATCGAGCTCCCATACGATCCAGCTATACCACTCCTAGGAATATACCCTAGGAACACAAAAATACAATACAAAAACCCCTTCCTTACACCTATATTCATTGCAGCACTATTTACCATAGCAAGACTCTGGAAACAACCAAGATGCCCTTCAACAGACGAATGGCTAAAGAAACTGTGGTACATATACACAATGGAATATTATGCAGCTGTCAGGAGAGATGAAGTCATGAAATTTTCCTATACATGGATGTACATGGAATCTATTATGCTGAGTGAAATAAGTCAGAGAGAGAGAGAAAAACGCAGAATGGTCTCACTCATCTATGGGTTTTAAGAAAATTGAAAGACACCCTTGTAATAATAATTTTCAGACACAAAAGAGAAAAGAGCTGGAAGTTCGAGCTCACCTCAGGAAGCTCACCACAAAGAGTGATGAGTTTAGTTAGGGAAATAACTACATTTTGAACTGTCCTAATAATGAGAATGTATGAGGAAAATGGAGAGCCTGTCTAGAGTACAGGCCGGGGTCGGGTGGGGCGAAGGGAGACTTGGGACATTGGTGATGGGAATGTTGCACTGGTGATGGGTGGTGTTCTTTACATGACTGAAACCCAAACACAATCATGTATGTAATTAAGGTGTTTAAATAAATTAAAAAAAAAAAGAAAATCAAAGTGGCTGGGCAGAAGGTTGTCATTTTGTACAATTAACATACTTGTAATAATATGCATATGTAAGGTTCCAGTGAGAAACTGGCACTTCAATGAAAACTGAAGGTGGCACAGAAGTGGAATTAACAGTGTTTGGGGAAGAGCTTTTGCGAGACTATGGCAGCACACACGGTTGTGGTGAGGTAGGATCCTTATTTCTTTTCTTTTCTTTTTTTTTTTTTTGGTTCTTGTTTTTGGGCCAGAGCGGGTGACACTCAGGGTACTCCTGGCTATGTGCTCAGAAATCACTCCTGGCTCTCGGGGGACCATATGGGATACTGGGGGATCGAACCAAGGTCCATCCTGGATTAGCCGCATGCAAGGCAAACGCCCTACCAAAATGCTATCAATCTGGCCCCAAGGATCCTTATTTCTATTGATAGATTTTAAGACTATATTGAGGGAATCCATTTTAAATGAGTATAGTTGGTAGGAAGAAACAACAAGAGGTGATGTGAGAGTAGTTAAAGAGTAGGACTTTATAGAGTCTTATTGACCCTATGAAGAAATAGATTTTTCGCTGAGTGAGCTTTTGGCAATTTTAATGGAAAGGACATTAATCGGAGCCCCTACATTTTAAGAAATGCTTTTTAAAGATGTGCACTGGAGACCAAAGCAATAGTAGAGTGGATAAAGTGTTATTCTTGCAAGTAGTAATTTGATTCCTGGCATCCCGTTTTGTTCCCTGGACCATCCAGGAGTGATTTATAAATGTAGAACCATGAGTAACTCCTGGGAACTATGGGGTGTAGCCAAAAAATCAATAAAATAAAATCTACTTGCACTACACTCTAAGAGAGGAGGAACATTAACTGTGTGATCACTTAGGTAACTTGCAATAATGTAAGAAAGAATTGATTATAAACTGTGAATATGGGGGCTAGACACTGATATAAAGTCAGAATCTAGGTAGCAGGGGTCTTCAAACTATGGCCCGTGGGCCACATATTGTATTTGTTCCCATTTTGTTTCTTCACTTCAAAATAAGATATATGCAGTGTGCATAGAAATTTTTTCATAGTTTTTATTTTCACTATAGTCTGGTCCTTCAATGGTCTGAGGGACAGTGAACTGGCCCCCTGTTTAAAAAGTTTGAGGACCACTGTTAGAGTATTCCAAATGAATTGGATGTGGTGCATGCATAACTAGTTGAAGTCAAAGGATGCTCCAAGAGTTTTGACTTGAGTAACTAGAAGGATGAATTTCTATTAATTATATTTGGAATATTGGGGGTAGAACATAATTTGAGTGAAAAACAAGCTTTTAGTTTAGATGTTATGATCATAATACCTATAAAAATCCCAAATGCAGATAAAAATAATCTAGTTTTAGGTGCAGAATTGCCAGAGATTATATGAATTTAAGCAATATATTTTGAGTTGTTAACATATAAAAGATACTTACCTAGTTAGTTTTGTGGTGCTGGAGATTGAACACAGGTCTTTCAAGTAGAAAGTATGCATTCTACTTATTAGCTATAAACCTGCCCTAGAAGACATTTAAAGGGCTTGTATCCAGAAGATATGATTGGACCAGAAAGAAAGTATAGGAGTTAATGTGCTTAACTTGTATGTTGCTAACGGTGATTAGATATTGCTGTCACCATATATAGTTTTCCCAAGCAGTACAAAAGGACAATCCTAAGTATAAATCAAGGAATAACCTCTGATTAATACTAGAGACAGCATTAAAAGAACAACAAGAACAAAAAACAATAGAAAAAGACTCTAATGAGGGTGAATAAATAGTAGAGATTACAATAAAGACAGAACTATAGACATTCTCATGGTGATTAGGAAGATGAGGTTATCAAAAGAATACAAAATGCTATGGACAAAGGATAAAGTGATATGCAGCTCTGTTAGATCCTACAGAGAAATAAAATCAGATTAACCACAGATCATCTTGACAAGGGTGATATATAAGCAGGATGAGGATTTCATGATTGTCTTTCAGTAATAATAGCATTTCTGTCATTATGTTTCTGTATTCATATTCTCTTAGTTACTGGAATATTTTATCAATGAATTTAATGATGTATAATGATTTTAAATAGAAATAAATACTGTTTATAAAATATTTATGATGACCTTTAATTTTATCAGGAAAGTTACAAAAGTTTTCATAAAATTTGGAAACTCAACAGGTTTTTTCCCCAGTGACTATGAATCACAGAAAATAGATAGAAGAGTATTTTTCTCAAGAAATGTTAGCTATGATTATAATTATGACTCTAAATTACTTTATAGTTTTTGTGGAGGTACAATCAGCAATGCTCAACTTAGTTCTGGCCCTGTGCTCATGAATTACTCCTGGAAGTGTTTGGTGAATGCTTACAGTGCCCAAGGATCAAAACCACGTTGGCCACATGCAAGGCAAGTGCCCTCTTCACTGAACTATCACTGCAGCCCCAATTAATTAATTTTTAAATGGTATAATGTAAGTCATTATAATCAAATTATTATGAAATTAAATCAATTCATATTTTAAAAGTGAAAAGTTTAGTGTTCCAATATTTACTTTTAGAATTCCTAATGTAAGAATCAAGTCACAAGATCTGTTTTTTGTCTTAGTAGGAAGAAGCGAGCTTTGCTTAACATTCACAGGGAGAATGAAAGCTCTTCAACTTGGTTCCTTTGCTGATTGAATTAATTTTACTCATTGTGAGGAAATTATTGTTTGGTGACTGGTGTCATGAGTTTTGAAAAATTCCCTGGAGCCCCTCAAATAATTTCTTTATATAACTGTTAAGGATTTTCATAATATGATCAAAACATGTTATTGCATAATTTTATAGTATATTAGTTTATGAACAAGAGAAATAATAGTTTAATTTTTTAAACTTATAAACACATGAGCCTTTAAGTGCACACACCTTTCCTTTATATGTGTTAGTTTTGACATAAGTAGTTTCATAGTGTATGATCAAAATACATGCAAGTTGTATTAAAATTCTTTTTTTTTTCCTTTTGGGCCACACCTGATGACAGCTCAGGGGTTACTCCTGACTATGTGCTCAGAAATTGCTCCTGGCTTAGGGGACCATATGGGACATCAGGGATCGAACCACGGTTCGTCCCAGGCTAATGTGTATAAGGCAAACACCCTACCGCTTGTGCCTCTGCTCTGTCCCTGTATTGAAATTTTTGCTGAAGAAGATAAACCAAAACATTGGTTTCTCAGAGCTGGAGCGATAGTTCAGTGGGTAGTACATTTGTCTTACAATGCCAACTGACCTGAATTCTATTCCAACAGAACATGTGGTTCTCCTAAGTTCTGCCAGGTGTGATTCCTGAGCATAAAGCAAGGAGAAATTCCCAAGCTTATTGCTGGGAGTAGCCCAAAGTCAAACAAACAAAAAATCTCTCAGCACTTTACCTGATTCTATGTATGAAAATACACAAGACTGGTGACCATTCTTTTCTATGAAGTCACCCAGACATGCTCCTATTGACTCACCTCTGTTAAGAGTATACAAGTGTCAAATCTTTAAATCTTCCATTTTAGGGAATATGTTGTTAGTAATCATACTACTTTCTTTAGATCAATGGTGTCTACATATAGAATAAAGACTGCCTATGTGAACATAACCGGCCTATCATTTTAAAAACACCTAGCTAAAGACGAATCACTCAATCCATTCAAACAGCACTAATGCACAAATTGTTATATTA